>NW_017306728.1:579846-596803 GCF_000935625.1 Nanorana parkeri
CTGAACATTAGATCATTTTTTTTTCTGAAAGAACACCACCAATGAATCCTAGGCCTCAAGTGACTAGCCACTGTCAAAGCCTTTGCCCGATGTGCCATTAGCAGCAGTCTTTTTTGGGCAAGCGTATAACCTTTCTATCCTGTAGCTGTATTTGAAAACCTTGCCACATACATTTCTTTATGCCCCTCTTACAATCACCCTGGGTCTGTCATGCTGTGCTGTTTTTTTCCCCCAGCCACACTGACCCTCAAAGAAAGCCAGGATCCACTCTCTCTATAAAATGGCTACCATTGTGTTCAGCTGATGGGACAACAAAAAGAAGGCCATGTTTAAGCCCTGAGCCAGAGCTTACACAAAGCTGAGTGCTGTCCCTACACCCAGGTGACAGCACTGGACCAATCATCAAGTACCAGAACGGTCACATGAGATGAAGGGGAGTGATACACAAGCAACTCCATACCCAGAAGTACCATTTTCCCTTGCTTCTGTGGGCTAAATGTATCCAGTCTTCCATTTATATTAGTTTAGAAACACAGAGCAGCCCTACCCTCCTGTCTCCAATCCCGCTGCTTGAACCTCGGTGCCTGGCAAAGCTTCCACCGGATGCCTTCCCTGAACAATAGGTTAAAAAAACGGCACTCGCATGGGGATCAGTCCATCCATTACTTTATTTGCAAAAAGGCATAACGGCAACAAACAAATGCTTACATGTTTCAGCCCCCAAACTAGGCTATGCGACTATGACTACAACTAAGGCCCAGTTTGGGGGCTGAAACATGTAAGCATTTGTTTGCAGTTATGCCTTTTTGCAAATAAAGTACTGGATGGACGGATCCCCTTGCGAGTGCCTTTTTTTTTACCTATAGTATCTACCATTTATATTGCAAGCCCTGCCATGTACCACCCATAAAGTAGAAGTCTATCATCATCATTATACATCTCACTCCTGGGGAAACACAAATGCAGAGTATATAATAGTGTCAAATACATCGTATACACAATTCCCACATCCAGCTGCTCACCTTCTGCTCATAATTGGGCAGCGTGTCTTTATGTATGGTGATTATATCCATGAATGTGTAATTACTGTCTTTGCGGATCTTGGCCAGCTCTGGATCACTTTCATAATTATCGGCATCCAACTGGTGGGGGAAAGAAAATACAGAGAGACATATGTATTGATCTCAGAGGAGCAGAGCAGGAGATCTGAATAAACTCAAATTGGCAAAAATCTATCAAATGGATTTCAAATGTTACCGTAGTCTACAGTTATTTCAGTCATTGCCATTTGAAATATTAGAGGCTCGTGATGTCCATACACACTACAACTGTGATCTGTTTACATAGCCAGGGCCGGCTTTAGGCCTTTAGGCACCCTGTGCGAGAAAGCTTTACAGCGCCCCTCAGTGACCACACCCTTTAGTGGCCACACACACCCATTTTCCCCAATATCCGCACCAATTAAAGACTCACATTTTGTTAAGCCGCAAAGAAACATATTAAAAAGTATGATAAAAATAACACTTTTATTCAAAAGGTATTAAACTTGTCGGCACAATAGAAGTATTCTTATCAAATAAAACAACAGAAGGTAAACAATAAATGTCAAACTACAATAGAGTCTATAAAAATAAAGTGTCCGGTTGTCATGCCGATCCCTTTTTTCAAGTAAGTGCATCTAGAAAAGTAAAAATAAAAAACAGAACACAGACCCCGGGCTACATGTAAAACAATGAATTACTATATGTCCGAATATACGAGAAAATGTATTCAGACACATAATAATAATTTGTTTGAGAATTGCGTGTTCTGTGAATGCGTGCCACCATTTTGGAGGCATGTAAAGCTTCACCTTGCAGTGCCCCCCCTTCTCAGCACTGCAAGGGTTACATGTTCATTTTGTCTAGGGTTTAACCTCTTGCCATCCGCCCGTTAAGAAAAAACGGACGGACGGCTGAAGAGGTCTTACCTATTCTCTACTCCTGCAGGCTTTCTCCTCTCCATACAACCAGTTACTTGAAGCCGCTTTTCTTGTCTGCTTGAGTCTGGGGAATGTTGGAATATGTTTATTCCACTCCCCCTGCACAAAAGAAGAATGTAACCCTTGCAGTGTGGGTGGGGCCCATTGCAGGCCCTTAACGCATGAAAACAAATCCATTTTTTTGGCAGGTGAATCGATTTGATAGATGTGGGGTAACACTGAAAGTTCTTCTAAAGGTGTAATGGCAAGTGGCTAAATATACAGTTAAAATAATTATGTAGACTCACTTTAAGAGTTAAGCAATACTGTGGTGTCACCTTCCCACCCACAGCCTGGTGACTGGACAGTAAAGTAGCAGCAACATTGATAAGTCATCATCCTTTCTAATTCTGCTCTGTCCTCCTTTCAGCATGTTCCCTATTAGCACATGTGCCTGCAGCAGAGGCTGATTGGCTCCTAGTGCTGCCCTCCACTCCTAGTCAGAGTGCTCCTGCACAGGGTATGAAAGAGGCTACTACCAAGACATATTTAGGTACTTATGCTAGATGAATGCAAAGTCCCAGATTACCTTTACTGGTAACAGTATCTCTAGGAATCTTTCAGGACAGGAGCATGAGAGAGTATTGGTTCCTCCTCCTATAGGAAACACAAGCAGAACAGTGAAAAAACCCTTTCACCCCATAAAAGTACCTCCACCAGTGCATGAGGAAAAAATAATAAAAAAAGAAAAAAGGGTAAGAAGTAGTCTTGCAGTTCTGGAAGGTTTGTAGAAATACCACTATGGGTAAGACTAACTGGGGATGTCCCCAATCATCTTCCAGGACAGCAACATGAGAGGAAACGTAAGAAATTAAAAGCCTACAACAGGGCAGGACCACAGCTTCCAGAACCTTTCTGCAAAATGCCAGGTCTGGTTGTGAAAGAAGCTCCTCTCACACCAATCAGAAGGTGGCTCAACCTCCTAAAGTATCCAGCGATATCTACAGTATCTTAGAAGACATCTACATATGTCCAAACAATGGTCTATGGGGCTATAGAATCACCAAAGAATCACCTAAGCCTAGCAGGCAAGAACTTCACCATAAGAAAGGGACAATCCCCTGCCTGCCACTCTGGACTGTCCTAATTGCTCTACCACAGGCGGTATTATGTCATCTCAGCCGGGACAAATCCTTCCTGCAACACTGCCTGGGTGGAAAAAAAAGAGCACCAAGAGTGAACGGGGCATAAAGCATGGGTAAACATATTAATATGGAATTCAGGAGCCAGTCTGTCCAATCCAGGAGCCAGCAGGATTTTGTGGGAGCCAGCTCCATTGACAACAAGTGAAAACCTCAAAAATTGGGCACCAGTTGTAATTTTTAAGGAGCATTGGCGACCTGGCTCCTGAGATTTGTCCAGCCCCTGGCAGTAACTAAGGGCTAAGATCCTGGAAGGAACTTAAATGGAAAGCCTCTGGCTAATAAAAAAAAACAAAAAAAGGCAAGGCAGACCTGCACCTAAAGGGGGACCACTGACCCAATAGCCATCCAATCAGAAGAAAACAGTTGCTTTGCTCCTTGTAGGTAACACAATCTAAGCTGTGGGACGAGGGGGTGGGAGAGGTTTTTCACTATTCTGCTTGTGTTTCCTATGAAGGGAAGAACCAATCCTCTCTTTAGTATTGCTGACCTGGAGATCATTAGGGAAAATTATTTTTTTTACAGGAATATTATTTTGTTATTTATTTAGGATTTATATAAAATTGCCACAAGTTTGCGCAGCACTTTACAATATGAGGAAGACATTACAGTTACAATACAATTCAAGACAAGATGGTAAGGAGGGTCCTGACTGTGAGAGCTTAGGCCCGGTGCAGACCTCTGCGATCCGGGACAATGCAAGCAACGATTGCTGCGCGGCCCCATTGATTTCAATGTGGTGACATTCACGCGGCAATCACAGAAAAAACATACATGTACCTTTTGTTTTTGCAATACACGACGTGTGACTGCTTTAGCCGCGAACGTGTTTGGAAGCCCGGGCGGAATTGCGGCAGAAAACTGTGCGATCTGCCCAGCACGACTGGTGTGCTATTAGAAAATAATGGCACCCACAGCGCGATCGGTTCACACCTTGGCGACTCCTGACCACGCGACAATTCACGCGGAATCGCGTGGTGAGGTGTCGCCTAGGTGTGCACGAGCCCTGACATTCTAAAAGGGAGGGGCAGCTGATACAAAAGCTGGTAGCTGTGTGGGAATGAGCTCTCCGAGAAAGAAACAGTTCAGTGGTTAGTTTGAGGTGGGATAGGCTTCCCCAAAGAGATGAGTTTTCAGGGATTGCCAAAAGGCAGACAGAGTAGGAGATAGTCGGACAGGTAGGGAGTAGGGAGTTAGAGGATGGGGGAGACTCTAGAGAAGTCCTGGGGGCGAGCATGGGAGGAGCTGACAAGGAAGCTAGTAGAAGGAAATCTTGGGAGGAGCGGAGGGGACAGTTGCGGTGATAACTGCATTAAATGGAGTGTTTTTTATCTGCTTGGAGTTCAACACAATAAATTTAAGGAGAGAATATTTCAATTGTTCAGAGAAGTTTCCAAAAGTCATCTTCGCTTCCCACAGGTAATGAAATGTACGACGATTTCTGGTACTGTAACTGAGCAATGCTACAAGAGTTCAAGATCCCATTACCTATGGTTCTACCGTGTTTCCCCATAAATAAGACACTGTCTTACATTTTTTTCCCCCCCCAAAAAAAAAACACACTGGGTCTTATTTTCAGGGGATGTCTTTTTCTTTTATGTGGAACAAAATGGTCAGTATGGGTAATGCTGATCCCTTTCTTTTACAGGTGGAGTGCATCTGGATTCACTCCGCCTGTCAGAGTAACGGCGTTCTAGAGGAAGTATCGGCTAATGCGGCTCTGCTCCCTCCACCGCCGCAGCCTTGCTTTCTACAGCACGGGCTTCCTTTGCCATAAGGGACAGCGGTACCAGCAGTTGGGACATCAGACAGTGGACAGCGAGGGAAAGTACGGTACCATTTACCGGTACACATTACAGTACAGTACCATTACATTAAGCAGTGCCTTCAGGGGGACAGCAGTTTGTGAAGTATGGTACTGGAGTGCTCCCTGTCACTGCGCTGGCCCCTGTCATCCCCTTAATACAGTATGTCCCTGCAGGCTGATTCCATCTCTCCTGCTCTTCAAGTTATCCCTCACATGCTACCATCAAACTAGGTCTTATTTTCGGGGTAGGTCTTATATTACAGGAATCTTGAAAAATAGTGCTAGGTCTTACTTTTGGGGTAGGTCTTATTTTTTGGGGAAACACGGTACTTGGCTGCCTATACTGTACATCCAGCATGAGAAGCAGGACTCGGACTCTGTTGATGAATGAGAATGATATGCAAACATTTGTCATGAAAAGGTGTTACTGACCAAATTCCATCTTGTACAGAAAATCACATCATCAAAAACACGAAGGGAACATAAGCGGCAAATGATGAAGCTGCCACAACACCAGGTAACGTGGAGCCTCGGCTAATGAGCCATCAAAGGCAAATTCATTTATTAAATTTAGCTGTTCACAGTCAATTACTTTACATCCCCAAGCTAAAAAAAAAATAGAAGGTCGCAGTAAATCACAGAGACTTTCCAAACAACACGCACGCTTCTCTCCTGGAGACAGATGTCTCAGATTTGAGAAAATGTTGTGTTTCAGTAATGATATATTGTACACATTTATTCTTCTGCATGGATGATATCCAATTTCTGTAAAGTGTACCTGTCAGCCACTTCAAACATGTAATTTTGTAAATGTTTTTGTCTTCGAGCAGGCACCACAAATGTCCTGCCATTACCTTATTATTAAAGAGAACCTGTACTATCTTCAAAACAAATGGGAAGCAACATGGTTGCTGAACAGAAAATCCTAGGAAAGTCAGCAATTGCATTGGGCTTGTAATGGGTCACCTGGGCACTCTAGGAGGTGGAAGTGTGAATGTGCACCCGTACCTCCAGTGGCAGATCATGAAAGCATGGGAAGTAGGTGCAGGTGCCTTATGGTGTATGGTATCTATGTTACCTTGTCTTAAATGAAGAAAGTACAGGTTCACTTTACCATGGCAGTGTTCATAAATGGGGTCTTTGGATTAAACAGGATACTCAAGAGGTGAAGAAATGAACTACAACATTGAAATTTCTGATGAACACCTTTTACATTCAACAAATTCAGGTGCCGTCAGTCCAGTCTAGACACCAACAAGACGTTTCACAGCAGAACTCCAGCCACAAATAACAGGAGAACAATGAATAGCCCAATCAAAGATAAAACATCAAAACCCTGATCTTGCTTTACGGTTAGTTCACACCATAAGCAGTGCATTCCGGTCTGATTCTGGCCGGAACGCACTGCCTCACATTGCGGCCGGCTCACTTTTTTGGGCTGGAGGGGGCTTGGCGGGCCATTGAAGTGAATGGCATTGTAGCCATGCCCTCTGGCCGTAATGTGATTGCCCGCACGGGGTCGCAAGGCACATTGTGCCTGCAGTGCGGTCCGGTGCAATCAAAATGCTGCAAGCACTTTTTTGATCGCACCGGCCAGAATCGGACTGGAACCCACTGCTTATGGTGTGAACTAACCCTTAAGATTTTGGTTGAATTTCCCCCGAGTACTTTTTTTCTTCCACTAGACATCCTCAGTCTGACATCTGATGTCCAGCATCATTCAACCCACTTTCTATGGGCCTGCCATAGTTTATGACTGGACAGTGAAGAAAGAAGTAGCACAGTCTAATGCTAACCATACACCTATAGATTATCTGCAGATTTTCTATGGTGACCATAGAAAATCTGCAGATAATCTATAGGTGTATGGCTAGCTTTAAGCTTATCTCTCTGCTCTCTTCTCCTATCAGCATTCCTTTGGTTAGTACATGAACTGATTGGCCGGGAAGCCGGCTTTATGCGCCATCGTCACTTGTTACAGAAGTGACCATGCATATGTAATATGTACCGATCCTCTGTGTGCAACATAAACACCGGAGTGATCGCTGATCACTCGAATGTTTGTAAACAACTGAGGACACATAAAACTATGTGTTCCCAGTTAAGAATGAACAGGAAGTGCTTTACATCACTTCCTGTTCATTTATGAGTTTCTGAATGAGTAGAAGCCTCACACTATAGAGGCTTCTACCCATTCGTAACTGGTTGATTTTAAAAAATTACTATATCCAGTTTGTGAATGAATGGAAAGCCTCTGTACTGAGTGCTTTCCATTCATTCAGTGCTGAGGCTGCAGACAAATAGATTGAGGACTCTTTGCCCTCAGTTTCTTTTTCTATTTCAAAAAGGTAATTGTCAGGGGTCTGTTTAGACCTCTATTTTTTAATTAAAAACAAATTAACAGCCCCATTCACACATAATATACACGTGCAACAGTGTGGACCATATTGTGGTGTACACCATGCACATGCACTGTGGTGCATTGTTAGAACACATTACAGTGCTTGATTTTTTTTTCTTTTTGAAATAACATTCATTTAACTGTGTACAGTTGTGACGCATTGTTGTGCATTGTGATGCGCTGTGTTGCGATTAAATGTACGCCTGTATCATTTAATCACAACACACACAATTTTTAACATAAGTTGGTTATTTACAGTTTTGCGTTACTTCATTTTTTTTTACCATTTTGCAAAAAGGTGCAATTTAAAATTTATAAATATTTGTTATTTATTAACTCCACAGTTTTATCTTTTAGATTTAGTCAAAAAAGTATTTTTTGTGCACAGATACTGATTTAAGTGTGCTTTATCAATTGAATTGTGTATTTTTATTGCTTTAATATTGATTTGATAAAACACAATTATCTCAGGACCTACAAAATTAATAGCACCATCTTTTTATTCTACCGGGCCTGTGCTTTCAGGAAATGTATGGTTTGGGGGGTCTTTTACAAACGCTAAAAGCTGCAGTTGAAAATAAGGTCAAAATTACAAAATCGTTGTGGCCAGCTGAGGTTAAAAGCGTTCTGCGGGGCTTGGGAGCGAAAGGGTTAAATTACGTTGCTTATTGACAGCTCTACATATCTCAATTTCTGGGGATATTTTGCTACCCTCCTCTGCCTTGACCAGGAAGCTGTGGTCAACATTTGTGGTTTTGGGGTTTCAGATCTGAGGCTGCAGGCATTGATACAGTAGACCACTATAGATAGAAGGTGAGAACCCTCCACAGGATTCCTTTATCTGATTCCTTGTATCTGGTCATGACCATAGGACATGAAATACAATCCTTCTGTCCTTATGAATAAATAAGGGGCTGCATTGTGTTAAGCGTTTGTTAAGAATATTTCCCCCACATGTGATAACCTTATGACCACACCACACTCATCAGATTATTAATGCTTCATCTGCCCTGAGCTATTCCCGCTCTCATCATCCTCTGACCTACAAACTCTGATTCATTCATCTGTATATGGAGAGACTACAGTTCAGTTTAAATAGTTCATTTGGCGCCATGATACATTGGATGACCGCACGTGCATCCACGCCCGCCCCATAGTGCACGCACATGTGCACCTGTTCGGAGGTGAACGCCCCGACCAGGTACTATGGGCCATGCCATAAGTGTGCACATGCACAGCCGCAGTTACCTGAGTACAGACTTCCTGACATTGCCCCCTACCAAGGGGCAGCCTCCAGTTGTCCATCTGGTTTCTCTTGCTGGGGCGATTCCTAAAAAAGGCTTGTAGTAGGCGTTTGGCATGGACATTAGTTTCTGGTTCCCAAGAGTTCTCTTCCGGTCCGTAACTTTTCCATTTGATATGGTATTGAAGTACCATATCAAATGACCGGCTAGAGGAGAGTCATGACAATACTTAAGTATTTGTATACGAAGATCTTGGGGAACAAACATTTTCTCGCCTTGAAAAAACAAACTGTTTTCTTCCTGAAGCTCAACATTTGGGAGGAATAGAGTCTCTGGAAACAGCTGGTCTGAACTGGAAGATGAGATCAGCCATAAGAAGCAAGAAATAACTGGTTTGCAAGATAGTATCAGGTTGCTCAGGGATGTCTAGTTCAGGAAACATACGAGAGAGCATCGCGTTGCCTGTTCTTTGATCAAGGTCGGTAGGTGATATGAAAGCTAAATAAAGTGAAGAAAAGTGCCCATCTTGCTTGGCATGGGTTTAGATGTTTGGCAGATCTTAAATACTCTAAGTTTTTATGGTCTGCGAAAATTAATACCGGGTGAGTTGCTCCCTCAAGCAGATAATGCCAATGATTCTCGATCCCCAACATCGTAATTCTTCTCAGCTGGGCTTAAAGTTCTGGAGAAGAAGGCCACCGGATGCAGCAAAGATTTAGTATCCTGCCGTTGTGATACTACTGCACCCACCGCACTGATGCGTCAAATTCCAAAACAGACTGAAGAGCCGTATCTGGATGTTTGAGGATGGGTGCAGAAGTCAATAGTTCCTTTAATTTATCAAAAGTTGTTTGAGCCGTGGAGAATCCACTGGAATCCATTCTGCTTTCTCATGAGTTGTGTGGTTGGCAGAATAATTTTTTTTTAAAGTTGATACAATTTCAGTATGGTCAGATGGAACTGGCCAGTCCAGGATAGCAGATACCTTTTGGTGGTCCATAGCGATGCCACTGGTGGAAATAACAAATTCCAGAAACTGAATAGTTTGTCTCTCAAGTTCACATTTTTCCGCTTTAGCGAATAGTCCAAGTTGCCACAACCCTGCAAAAACGTGCTTAGCATGTGTCTGATGAAACTCAATTGAGGATGTTGTGCAGGTATACAATTAAAAATTGATCTATAAAGTCTCTAAAAATATAATTGACAAGATACTGGAAACTAGCGGGGGCATTGCAAAGGCCGAAAGGCATCACCAGGTATTCAAAATGCCCAAAACAAGTAGGGGAAGCAGTCTTCCACTCATACCCTTCACAAATTCGGACTAAGTTGCAGGCACCCCTGAGGTCTAATTTGGTGAAAATTGTAGCACTTCTGAGTCTCTGGAAGAGCTCAGGAATCAGGGGAAGGGGATAACGGTTTTTAATGGTTATCTGATTCAAGTCCCAATAATCAAATACATGGGCGCAGGGTATGATCTTTTTTCTCAACGAAAAATATAAAAGGACCAGCGGGCGAAATAAAGGGCTGGATGAATCCTTTCGTAAGGTTTTTCTTTTTGTAAGGTCCTTTAAAGTCTCAAATTCTGGTTCAGACAAAGGATAGATCCATCCATAAGGCATCTTGGCACCCGGCAAACGTTTGAGGGGACAATCATAAGGGCAATGAGGTGGCAGCATATCTGCTTTTTGTTTGCTGAAGATATCAAGATAATCATGGTAATGTGCAGGGACGCAGTGGACGGGTACAGAAGGAGCAGAAAAACAGTTCTGTACACAATAAGAGGAGCAAAAATCCACTCTGCCCGTTTGCCATTCTATTTGGGGGTTATGTGCTTGAAGCCAGGGTATTCCAAGAATTTTAGGAAACAAGGGGGATGAGATCACATGAAAACGCAGACGTTCCAAATGTCCTGGGAGAGTAGAAGCAGACATGGGTACTGTCTCCTGGATAACAGGGCCAGACTTAATGTTGGAGCCATCAGCCTAATTAATAATAAGTCTTTGAGCTTTGGTCTGCAAAGGAATATGATGGTGTTGTGTAAAATGGAGATCAATGAAACAGCTGCAGGCACTGAAGTCAATGATGGCTTGGGTATGTATTTCCCCTCACGGGAGATGCAACAAGATATGGAGAGTAATGTAAGATCTTTGGTTATTAGTCAATGAGTTAAGTGTATTTGAAGAGGGAGGTCGGAACCTCCTGGGCTTGTTCTGACAAGTCCTGGCAAAGTGTCCAGTCTCTCTGCGGTATAAACAGAGATTTAGCTGACAGCGACGATTCTTCTCCTCAAAAGATAGTGGAGATCGGAGCAGGCCCAATTGTATGGGTTTAGAGGTATCAAATGTAGAAGAAGGTCCAGCAACTTGAGAAGTTGAGATAGTTGTCAAAGGTGGAAAAACTCGAGGAAGCATCCAAGAAGGATGATACTGGTTGGTTCTTTCATATAGGCGTTCTCTCAAACGTCTATCAATCTGAATTGAGATTCGAATGAGCTCATCTAAAGTCTCTGGAATGCCTACTCGTGCCAGTTGCAGAGTGTGCAGGGTGGATTCCGCGGCAGACGCCCTGTGGGGGTCATCGTAGATAAGTGCCATTGCTTCGTAGAAAGCTGCTTCAGAGTCCAGAAGTGGACTGTTCTGTTCGAGTAGCCAGTGAGCCCAGGCTTGAGGCTCACCTTGCAACAAGGAAATCATATTGTATATCCAATCCTAGCAGTTTCAGAAGCAAAAGTCCATGGTTGGAGCATGAAACATAATTTACATGCGTTTAGAAACGTCTGAAACTTGCTGCAATCCCGAGAAAAACGCTCAGGAGTGGGAACACGGGGTTCTGGGGTTGGAGACTGAAGGAAGAAGAGCTGGTGCTTCGGCGGCAGGTGCAGTACCAGGAGAAGAAGTAGGCCCAGTCGGTGGGTTATGTGCCAAGGCCTGAAGTCATCCTTCGAGCTGGAAGTAACCTTCTTGTAGTCACTTGACTGCTGAGTGAGTGCTGCAATTTGTTGGCAAAGTTCCTCCATGATGAAGACCGCCGTTTCAAGCTCCGGATGGCTAAGTGCTACTGCCACGTACCTTATGGAGCTTGAGGTGACTAGCCTTGAGGAGCCTCTCTTGCAAGTTTAGTCCCGAGGTGCCTGAATATTGAGACAGGTGAGCTGTAGCACAGAGGGGCACGGGTGCCAGAAGATGAGCTTGATGTAGGAAGTAGGTCTTGTAGCTGCTCTGCTGTGCGACTGAACATAAAACGCACAGCAAAGAGCCGAAGCCAGGCAGGCCGGGTCAGCAACGTGCAGGCGAACAGGAGACTAAATTGTAGTCAGATGGCAGGCCAGACTCAGAACCATGCGGACAATGCAAGACCAGACAGGAGGCATAAGAGTAGTCAGACGATCCGGGGTCTGGATACCAGAAGATCAACGGGGACAAGTAACAAGCCGGGTTCAGCAACGGGAAGACAACAAAACAGGAATCAGGTACAGGGCACAATAGCTGACGCGTACTCAGCACTGGAGGCTTGGAGAGGCTAAGTTTAAATAGCCCATTTGGCACCACAATACATTGGATGTGCGCATGAGCATCCACGTGCATGTTGTAGAGCGCGCATGTGCACACACGTGCTCCTGCGCAAAGGTGAATGCCCCGACCTGGCACTATGGGCCATCCTGTGTGCATGCACAGTTACCCTAGTATGAGCTTCCTGACAGAGCCTCACAATTTCATCTGTACTTTTGGCCCCGTAGACTTCTATAGGAGCCCCTGAAAAAGTGCAAAAAGTTATTTTGCACTAACAATCATCTCCTTCTCCTGGGAAATAACTTCCCACTGACTAAAACAAATATCCAACCCTGAAAACGCATGAAAAGACGCACTTAACATAAACAAACCTTAAAAATAGTGTGAAAACGTTCTCACTCCTGTGTGAATGGGACACTATGCAACGTGTTTATGGTTGTGTATACATACAAACTGATGGAGCATCTGCAGGAACACATCACTACATACAAAATCACGCCATTAACACACAATTACATGTGATTTTTATGGTATCAGCACGGACTACCAGCGTGCAATAACCTCACAAACCTGTACGCTTTTTTTAAAACTGGGAGCAGCGGGGATCAGAGGGGACACAGAGCCCATGAAACACTGGCATCCAGCGGGGAGGAGAGAAGCAGAATCAATTCACTGATAATGAGAATCGTTGATGATTCCCATTATCAATTAGGTGTTTCAGCCTGACTATGCACCCCATCCTGATAAACACGGAATACAAATAACATCATGTATGTAGGCGCTGGTTTATTGTTTCTGCAGAGCCAGGTCACCAAAGCTCATCACACCCAACAGACCAGAGAAACATTCCCCCCCAATTATAATGGGTTTACCTTAGAGCTGCAGCTAACGATTATTTTCAAAATCGATTATTGGAAAAGTTGACAACTTTTTCAATAATCGATTATGTCGATTAGTTGTTGCAGCCCTAGTTTACCTAGTCTGTATGTTCAAAAATTGTTGAACAGATGAAGGCGGCCCACCACCATCCTCATATGTAAATGTGATGTCATCGCTCCCCGGGATCTCATTTCAGCAAAGTGGTTGAAAATCGATATATAAATTGCTGCGTGTATGGCTGCCATATTAAACCTAAATCTGCCAATCAGCATCAAACCTGAGACATGAAACAACACTTGTAGGACCCAGGCACAGATTTTGGAACAGGAAGTAAGGCGCCCTCCAGGAAGAGATATCACAGCATGCACTCAGGGACAGGCAGCAACACGTGACATTAGCAGGCAGTGTTGTAGAATTTAGACGAGACCATGTATCCTGACAGTGGGATCATTCGGAGGGCTTTCACAGCATAACTGATCAGAGCACATAGCTAAAACGCGGATTGTTCCACTATAGATAAGACAAGGTACATAATATTTGGAATCACCACATGAACAGGGACACCACACCCCCATATGCAATATATACCAACTAAGAAAAAGATGGGGCTTTTAAAGGTGTCAACTAAATGATGCCAGGGATCCCAATCTGAAACAAGTCATTTCAGGGAGGTGCCCTTTCCATTTCAGGGAGGTGCCCCTTTCTCTGAGGTGGGGGAGGGGGGGCAACAACAAGAAAGAGAGCACCCCCCTGAAATGATGGCAAATAGCAAAGAGAATTCATGACACAGGTTTGTTTTGCACAATATACTATTTTAGGTTTATGACAGATAGGGATCTTTATTCAATATTCAGGCAGCAGCTCATGTGACATTACCAGGCAGTGCACACGTGACATGAGCAGGCAGCAGCTCATGTGACATTACCAGGCAGTGCACACGCGACATTAGCAGTCAGCATCACATGTGACATTACCAGGCAGTGCACACGCGACATTAGCAGGCAGCAGCACGTGACATTACCATGCACCGAAACACGTGATATTAGCAGCCAGCAACACATGTGACATTAGCATGCAGTGGTGCATGTGACATTAGCATGCAGTGGTGCATGTGACATTAGCAGGCAGAGGCACATGTGGCATTACCAGGCAGCAGCACATGTGGCATTACCAGGCAGCAGCACATGTGACATTACCAGGCAGCGGAACATGTGACATTACCAGGCAGCGGCACATGTGACATTACCAGGCAGCGGCACATGTGTCATTACCAGGCAGCGGCACATGAGACATTACCAGGCAGCGGCACATGTGACATTAGCACACAGTGGCACACATTACATTACCAGACAGCAGCACATGTGACATTACCAGTCAGTGTGGGCAGCCATGCTCTCACCTTGTAGCTGTGCACTCCCAGTTCTCTGAGCTCCTCTGGTGACACTGGCTGGTCCGGCTGTAGCCGGTGTTCTCTCCTCTGATCCACATCAGAGTCATCCATGTACCAAGCCTGCACCATGCTGACGGCTCCTGAACCAATTTTTCTTTGGAATCGATTCTATTCAGTGAACTAGAGGAATGGATTGCTCAGACTGAGCTGATTCCTTTGTAAAACTTCAGTGTTATATCTATAGGAGAGCAGGACTTGTACTATGATCCCAGAGGGAGAGAGAGATCAGCCCCTCCCTGCAACCAATCAGAAAACTCAGCCCCTCCCTGCAACCAATCAGAAAACTCAGCCCCTCCCTGCAACCAATCAGAGTGCTCACATTACTCTGAGACTCAAGAACTGAGTAGCTGCTCTGTTCTGCAGCAGCTTCACTGAACGGTTTGGTTGCACAGAGCTAAGCACAATGATAGAGGAGGATATTTTTGACTAATAAATACCATTTTCCAACAAATATTTGGTGTGCTCGTCCACCAAAACATTACATTGTAGGTTCCCACGCTGAATTGGTCTCCTCCATCGGGGTTCAGGCACCTTTCTCCAGAGCTGCCAGGTGTGCCCACAGTTAACATGCCCGCTGGTGCTCTGTCCCCACCTTCTGCCTCACACACAGCATCCTGCATTCACTTTTGCTGCGAATGCCAAGTGGGCAGTGCTGAGTGTTGACTTGCAGCACAGAGTTCAGCAGCAGTTTGATAACTCAGAACTCGAAGTAGCTGAGCAACTGAACTCGCCTCTGGTCACAAACTTACAAGAGTTCTGAGTCAAAGAATCATGAGTCTCCACCAGTAGGACACAGTACACTGAATCAATGGCCAGGTTGCAGCAATGGAAAGGGACAGACAGCCTTGCAGGGGGATAAGAGAGATGATACAGAGTCTGAATGAGAGGAGATCCCCATTCACATTGATGCTTTAACACTAGGATATAGTTGTTTTCTCCTGAAGGAAATATGTATGTTAAAGGGACAGGCAAAGACATATGTATGGTAAAGGGACAGGCAAAGACATATGTATGGTAAAGGGACAGGCAAAGACATATGTATGGTAAAGGGACAGGCAAAGACATATGTATGTTAAAGGGACAGGCAAAGAAATATGTATGTTAAAGGGACAGACAGTGACATATGCAGTGGTGAAGCTAGACATTCAGTCACTTGGGTCAAAGAGTTGACCCGCCCCCCGCCCATCCAAACAGTGCCCCTCCTGATCCCCCACAGAGGTGAGGCTTCAAATCGCCTAATTTTCCAGTGCTGCTTTGTTCATTTAGGAGCCGCTTCTGGACTTGCTTTCATTTTCCCGGCGGTGTCCCTACTAATCTGAAAGACTTGAATGAGTGATTTCGAGGCTTTGTGGTGGATCAGGAGGGGTGCTGCCGCACCAAAAGAAGACAGCACAGAAGCAGGTCTAAACACACTGATCCACCACGGAGGTCCGTTAAGCAGCAATACATTATAGAGCAATGCAGAATACCACCAGCTAGAGAGGACTACAAATCCCAGCAATACATTATACAGCAATGCAGAATGTCGCCAGCTATAGAGGACTACAAATCCCAGCAATACATTATAGAGCAATGCAGAATATCACCAGCTATATAGGACTACAAATCTCAGCAATACATTATACAGCAATGCTGAATACCGCCAGCTATATAGGACTACAAATCCCAGCAATACATTATACATCAATGCAGTATACCACCAGATGTAGAGGACTACAATCCCCAGCAGTACATAATACAGCAATGCAGAATACCATCATCTATAGAGGACTACAAATCCCAGCAATACAATATACAGCAATGCAGAATAATATGAAACAACATACTCTGTGTTGCCCTGGGGTAGCAGGCTAATGTCAGTACTAGTGCAGAGGTCAGTGGTGTAATGCAGAGTGCAGAAGTCAGTAGTGTAATGCAGAGTGCAGAGATCAGTGGTGTAGCACAGAGTTCAGAGGTCAGTAGTAATGCAGAGGTCAGTAGTTAGTAACACAGAATGCAGAGTTCAGCGCTGTAGCGCAGAGGTCAGCAGTGTAATGCAGAGTACAGAAGTCAGCAATGCAATGCACAGTACAGAGGTCAGCGATATAACGCACATTACAGAGGTCAATGGTGGAACTCAGTGTACAGAGGTCAGCAGTGCAATGCACAGTACAGAGGTACATGGTGTAATGCAGAGTTCAATGGTGTGACGCACAGTGCAGAGGTCAGTGATATAATGCACAGTAGAGGTCAGTGTTGTAACACAGCGTGCAGAGTTTAATGGTGTGACGCACAGTGCAGAGGTCAGCAGTGTGACATATAGTCAGAGGTCAGTGGTGTAGCGTGGAAAGAACAGGGACTTACAGTGTACACAGTTGATCTGATTTAGGTGCTCTGCCCTCATCCTCTCCAGATGGTGGTGGTGGCAGGTGCAGGAATGTTGCCTCCATGTACCCTTAGTACATGTATCATGTACTCCAGAAATATACAGGCAGCCTATGGTATTGCTGCAGTCTCCCCCCCCCC
>NW_017306728.1:597002-613719 GCF_000935625.1 Nanorana parkeri
TGGCTGCCGAGGAGCCCCAACAGTAAAGCGTGCATTAGCGGCGCCCAGGGCACATGCCTCCCTGCCCCCTAAATTTTACTGAATTTTATTACTATCATACAGAGGATAACAAGCCCCTCTGTGATAGCATTTGGAGTTGACAGGTTCTCTTTAGATGAGATAATGGCGTCACTTCTCTTGGAGTTTACAGCACAATAATGATTGGATTTTACTACTGTTATTCCTGCCCATGCGCTGTAAAGACTACGGACAAATCTTAAGGCTACCAATGTTAGCTGCTATATCAGCCCATCAGAATGCAGTGCGCATACGTAGTAATCCGCTATTCATTAACACAGCTGATTGTGCGTCACCAGAAAGCGACGACACTGGCTGATCTGACAAAACACCATGCCTGTGACAGCTCCGGGCCAAGGCACTGCTTCACTGATCAAAGTTACCCAGGAGCTGCCACTCTTCTGGGAATCAGAGTCTTCTGATTATGTCAGAACTTTTGATATAAAATCTGTATGAAATTGAAGAGATCAAGTCACCAAGTTCATCTCAAACTTAGAAAACCCTGGAAACGTTATAACTAGTGTGAGAATTAGCTTCCAATGGTAGCACATTAAGGACACTTCCACTCGCTTACCACTTCTTTTTCAGAGCTTCTTTACCATTTTTATGAACATAAACTCAAAAGTCCACACAGGTTCTCCCTCGCAGTGGTTTTCAAACATAAAGTACAGTTTTTTCCTTCAACAAAATTAACATTTTCAAAGTCTCACCGACTTCAGGTTGTTGCTTTATCAAAAGCCTTTCCCACACACGCTTATCAAACACGCTTGCCACACAGGCTGTTTCTTATCCTCTTGCCATACAGGCTGCTTTTGACCACACAGGTGATCCGCTCTCCAGTCACACAGACTGCTTCTAGGGTGGAGCTGTTTCCTTCACCTCCCTGGCGGTATGATTATGTCAGGAACTTTGCACCAAAAGCGGTACAATTTTTTGCATGGAAATTTGTTGTTTATATTGTAGGCCTGTAATGACCCCAGAATTACCATTTACTGGACCATTTGTTTAATTATTTTATTATAATTTTTTATAATTGTGAAAAAAGTGTCGGGCAGGGCACTGGACAAAGCTCTAGGGACACAATTGAAGTGAAGGGATTACCGCCAGGGAGGTTAAGGTGCCCATACACCTTACAACCATAGCAAGACTTTTTTTTTTACAACCATCGCAAGACTTTTGTCTTGCGATGGTTGTAAGCTAATTAAAAGCTTGTACGATCTGCCCATCTTGGACAGGCAGATCGTACTTGCGATTATCGCAAGCCCGCCCCGCTGAGGGGCGGGCTTCCGATGACTACAATGCTGAACGGCACACCAGCCCGTTCCGTGCGCACACCAGCCCGTTCAGCAGTTGTCGAATGAGCAAGCCACAAACACGCCGACAATCGTACCATTCTCGGCGGGTTTTCTAGCATGCTCGTTCGACAAAAGACGTGCGACCGTACAATAGAAACAGTTGCACGCCTTCCATACACCTGCCGATTATCGTACAATCTCGGGATTTCCCGCGATTATCGTACGATAATCGCAAGGTGTATGGGCACCTTTAGGAGGCTGGGAGTACTTGTAGAGGCATTAGCTAGCTTCAGCTGGGCTACAATATGTTTGTGAAGGTTCTCATTCATCCAGGTCATGGTATAAATGGTTCTGAATTGAGAAAGCAGGTTAGATGATCAGTACAACGTCTTCAAGAAAAATACAGCACGTCCAGTTGCCTTGACTTATTTTTTACAGATTCAGCTGGGCTAGTTTCCTCCAAGCCTCCAGCCCTCTCAGCACTTCCCCCTAGAGGAAGAGCTTCAGTATTACATCTGAATCTAGAACATACAACTCCGCCATCCTGGCTAGACCCAGACATTTTCCTCTGCCTGCTGCCACACTAGAAGCATTCAAAGTGTGTACATTAGCTTGGCAGAAGACAATGGAACACACCTGAGATGTTTGCCATGTATTCCTAGGACTATTGTGCCTTAGGTATCAGTCTCTGAGTAGTTAACAGCTTATTTCCTAGGCCCACAGGCCCTGACTAATGTCTTTGTCAAAATTGTAAATGTTTTCAACAAACCTGTACCACATATATCTAAAATCAAATGTGATTATAAAATATATCTTAGTAAAAAACATGAACAGTGAACCACTTAGTATGTTATGATCAAAGTGAATAATATATAATGTATCCTCACATAAATTAAACAAATGTCACAATTAAAAAAACATAAACAGTGAGCCACTCAGTATAATATGATCGAAGTGAATAATATACCATATATACTCAAATGGAACTGTGAAACAAAATGTCACAATGAAATGTGACTATGAATATCTCCTAGTAAAAAACCCAAAACAGTGAACTTTATATGATATGAAATAATCAAAGTAAGTGATATTCAATATATCATCTAATGTATAAGTACAACAAATATCAATAGCAATAAAAAAGTTATAAATTGATGTTTCCAAAAATGTGTAGAAAAATCTGTGAAAAAGAAAAAATTGTCTCTAACAACCAATATGTTCAATGGTGCGATCTCCCATTCTTCTTCCAACTACTCTAGATGATCCAAACAGTCCAGAGTCAGAAGAAGAGAAAGTGTGTCCAATTCAGTGATAATTTGTGATGTAAAAGAAGGAAGCGCAGAAATCCCCTTTAGGATATGTACTCACTGGACCGCAGATGTTTTCAGGCCATGTACAGCACCAAGATGCAGGTAGCCGTTCGCCATCCTCTTCACAATCCTGACCTTCACAGGGTTTGCTGCTGTCCCTATGTCAAACGTCCGTTCGAAGTCAGGAAAGAAAAGGCAGTACTTCCATGGTGTAGTAAATTAGGATAGTTCAGTGAATAAAAAAGCGCTTGAACAAAATATAAAACGAAAAATTCCACAAAACCGGCCGGTCAGTCTAAAAACACTCAATCAGACTGAAGATGTGACATGAATGCAGTGGGCATTCGAGCGACTCTATAGCCGTCTGATCGTTTGTATGTGCCCAGCAGTGCTTGTATGTGCCCAGCAGATCTCTGCTTCTTTGGAGGTCCCCAGGTGACATTAGGGGTCTTAGAGATCCCTAATGTCTCCATCAAGAGGGCCAGTACTATTACATAGTGGCTTTTAGCCCCCTATGTCATAGCAAAAACATTAAGTGTAAAAGCAAAAGTCCAGAGCACTACAAAGACAACTGAAGACCTCCAGTGTGTCCCCACACCAAATCTAGCAAACTAAAACAAAATGGTAACGTCTCCAGTCAATTTATAACTAGCTTTTCAAAGAAAGGTGCACATTGAAAGGGCTTTTCCAAACCAGGAAGCACCCTCCAGTCTGGCATGGATCAACATTTAGCCAAATCAAGTGCCAAATCTCAGTTTTGGTGGTTATTTTTCAAAGACCACTTACTTCTTACTCCCTAGAGAAAACCTTTGTGCAGGGTGTCACTCACATTTCTCCTCCTGAGTGTCCCCCAGTGACATACTGGAGTTTTCACCTGCCATCGTGCTGGGCTTCTGGTGTGCCCTGTACTTTAAGGCGGAATTGGCTATCTCCAGGCATATCCACCCTCAACTCATCCTTTGCTATATATGTTCCAAGAAGGAGGCTCTCATTGATTGGAGTTAGGACCACACTACACAGAGAAGCCTTGACAAGGCAGTGTGGCTTCCACATATATTTGGAAATGTGTATAACTAAAACCTCTGTTTTTAACTTAAATTGTTAGACACAATGTTTTTTTTGTTTGCTAGCTGGTTAGTGTACTGGGAATTCTGTGTGTAGCTTGCTTTGAGAAAAGCCCTTTCCACGCCCTAGATATATTGACTAGAACAGTGGACATTTGTTTTTTGAAAAACAAAACGCTTTATGCCTAGATTCTATGGTGGAGGGATTACCTGTCTGAGGTTTTGTAGGAAATTGTGAGCTCCTTGGACAAGTTATTCTAGGGAGAAATTAATTTTTTGTGTAAATAAATGAGAGTATTACTACTTCGAGTTCAGAAAGAGATTGTCAGCTCTTAAACATAATTCATAAGCTAGCTTAAAAAAAAAAAACAAACATGTCAACTCAATTTTGGAACACACAGTTATCTAAGCAAATGTGATTTCTTGGGACTGAGGCCGACAAGAGCTAGCGTTAAAATAGTTTTATTTTTTCCATTCCCCCATTAAAAATTACATCTGCACACCAAGTAATGATCCCACTTACCATTATTTAAAGCACATAGCACAACCATAAGCTCCGTGATTAAGCACCAATGGGAAGAGTTTGTGAGAAGTGTGCTTTGACTAATAAAGTTAATGCTGCCGTTCTTGTTGACCCAATGCATATGTGCTATATATAGAATTTGGGGATAGACATGAAGCAAAGGCGATACCACACCCAAAGTGGAAATTTATAATAATGCGGCAAAGATAAGGGCTTTTAAGGAATCAAAAACACCACTGATATAGCACAGAAGTAGGCATTAGGAAAGGATATCAACTGCGACCTTATCTCTGGAGGGAGAAGGGAGACCAGTACGACCATGGATTGTAGTAAATGTGCGGTTGTGAAGGAGGCAGGAAAGGCTGAAAGGTCCAGATGCAGCAAAAGCATTTGATACAATTGGCCATACTTCCAATGCGTTCTTACGAAATTGGTTTTGATCGGGTTACCTATTATGATTCAAGCACTTTATTCTTCTCCTTCAGCACAGGTTTTTACCTCAGGTAGCTTATCTTCCCCTTGTGATATATTACAAATGGAACTAGGTAGGGGTGCCTGTTGTCCCCACTGATTTTAATTGAACCCCGAGCGTCCTCCATTAGATCTGACAAGTATTTGGGGCATTAACGCTCACCCAGACTCCCCGCCACATAAAATCACAGTATTCGCTGATGTGCTCCTTTAACTCTCCAATTCGGAGTCTTCCTTGGCACGCATTCACCAACTTCTAGCGGATTTCACCAAGGTTTCCTATTATAAAGTTATAAGCAGTAAATGTAATATTCTAGGTAATAATGTTGACATAGTTACCTGTATTTATAGCCAAGCGAAATATCCCTTTGTGTGGACTAGCTGCCTTCCATATTTGGGCATAAACTTGCCGATCCACCGTCAAAATTATTTCAACTTAACTTCGTATCATTCCTAGAGCAATTTAAGAAAGAGCTACTGTCCAGGGCAAAGAGTTTTCTCACTTGGTCGGCTAGAATAGGTGCCTTTAAACCGATGCTACTCTCTAAACTCCTATACCTATTTAGAACTATCCCCATTTGTCCCTAATTGGTGTTTCAGATCATTACTTCCTCTCAAAATATGTCTGGCATCATAAAAAGGCGTAGATGCTCACTTAAACATGGCACAGGGTAAGGGTTGGGAATACTCTGACCGCAAAGACTAATACTCAGCTTCTATACTAGCCCCAGTCTGATGACAAATGGTAGACTTTATTGGAGAGATATGGTCCAAGGAACGGTACTTTATCCCTTTTTACTTCTCCACACTAACCTTTCTTCTATTTCCCCATCCCCCACTTGCCATACAAGCAACAGTACTGGCATGGCACTCGTTTTGCATATTACTCGGATCATTTAATCACTCCCCATAGAACTGTCATGCTTGGCCTTGCTTATCCCCAATTTCGCCTCTTGGCCCCAGAAGGGGTATAGATTCCATGCAGGACCGGTTACACGATCTCAGACCACACCCTTCCAACTTCCTTTTTGAGCTCTCATTCAACGACCATTTTAGACACTTGCAATTTACACACACCCTCCTATCTTTACTCAAAGCCTGGCCGCAGGTGCCTTAGCATATTTGGGAGGATTGTTCATCCACATTTCCCCACAAGCATGGTATAATCACTTTTATTCCTTCCCCAAACAGAAATACTCATTTGCCAAGCTCCCTCCATTTCAAGCATGGGAATTCTCTTTTCTCCTGACCAGTGGCAATCTGATTGGTCCTTAAAAAACAAAAGACACAGATTTGTGCTCTCTCATTAAATCTCCTTACGTTGATACACAACTCCCTATAAAATCTATGAATTCTACCCATCTGCTTTGGCTCTATGCCGGAGAAACTGGCCAGACTGGTACTCACCTACACATTTGGTCCTGCAAGTTATTGGAAAAGCATATTCCTCTTAGTGTGGAACGCTCCCCTACCCAAGCTCACCCACTCCTTGTCCACACATTAGCTGCCCAACTTACTATCCTGAGACACTGGCATAGTCCCGAGTGTATCTGTAGGTAAAACCTCTAAAACCCTACAACTGCATTACGAGTTTAAAAGACTTCATGCGGCTTAAAAACTGGCTATATAGTTAGTTTGATAATAAATGGAAATTGTGGACCTATTAGTGGTTCTTGTTTTAATGCGACACCTTTTCCTTTTTCCAATTCCCCCTTCCTCACCCTGCCTGCCCTCTATACAGTATTTTCCCAATCTACGTAGTCTCATACTGGAGAGCTTTATTGGCACCTTTACATTTATATTATGTCGGGGGCTTGGATCGTGCGAGCCCTTACACTTGTTTCACTTCATGACTGTTAGATGAAGTGAAACAAGTTACATGCTACACCCTTTTTGACATGTTTAAGAAAACCTAAATACAAAATATAACATGCTATTTTATCATTTAACATAAACCTTTCTTATAATGATTTGATGACACACAAAAAACCCCCACACAACAACAAACTACTTGCAATATAAAAATTTAATGCAGAACAATTTAGGATTGAACATTCAAATAAGAGCATTAACATCACACAAATATACAAGCGGAGTATAAACAATTACACATCCATGGTTTTTTTTCCTCTTTAAACTGCAATTTGTGCACATCTGAGAACAAGTGCCACGTTTTTCACAAATACCAAAACTCCAGTAGCAACACTTAAATGCAATTTGCTTAAAACATACAACAAGGGATTTTATTTTGTATCAACTGTTGGAACCCACACATTGCAATACATGTGATATTTTATTTTCTTGCTCCGCTCCTTGCCAGATGGTCAGCCATTTCATTTCCCTCATGACCAGTATGTCCTGGAACATGAGTCTGCACAAAAGAATGGGAGATAGACAAACAATTAATATAAAAACACAAGTTCAAATATACATTGCTTAAATGTTGAGAAATATATTACAAATTTCAGCAAAAGGCTAAACAATGCCATTTATATTACACCGTTCGAGATTATAGCACCAATCAATATTTCAGGGTTTTCAGTCCAACCATCCAATTTACAGTATCTTAGAAGATACAACTTTTATACTCACCATAAAATACATCTCTTGGGGTCCATTACGGGTAACAGGGTTATACTGCTGCCGCTAACATTAGACACCATAAAACCATACATTTAAGTGATTGTCTAAGCCACCAAGCAACCATGGAAAGAGAAGCAGGCTGGTCCTAACTAGGACTATGAGGAAGGACAAAGTCAGTGGCTGAGAATTAAACCTGCATACCACAAACTACATCCAAGGGAGAGAGATCTCCTAATGAACAGGAGCTGGACAGAGGGAAGGAAGATGTTCTGATTTCAGGGAATATGCTGAAAATATTTTAGGTGGGAAGGAAGTTCTGGGCCTCAACATGTGCCGCACCAGAAAAGGGTTCTTTGCAGGATAAGGCCACCACAAAGACTCACCTCACAGAGGTAATGGCAAAGTAGTATGCAACCTTCCTGAGAGTAGAAAGGGGAGTATCCCTGATTGGCTCAAACGTTTTATAAGAACCCACAGATTCAGGAGGGGAGGTGTACAGGGGGAACCCACCCGTGTATAAAGCTCCTAAATAGAAGATTTGGAAGAAGACTAAACAGGGTGGAGTAGTGCCCCTGGAACTGTTCTCACACAGGCACTTAGACAATAACCTCTTGCTCCAGAAGTCCCTCAAGGGCTGCATTGTAATCTGCTAGTCTGCAGAGACGCAGGCAGGATGGACAACATGAACAAGAGGGTTGACTGGAATTTTGGCAGGTATTCCCTAGGTACTACCTCCCTCACCCAAGTATCCAATATGCGGGTAACCAAAATGTCTGCAAAGGCTTACAGTAGAAAGTTATCATGGCACACTCACCAGCCAGCATGTAAAAAAAACTTGTCTCACCACTAAGGATAATGACAGAGGTTTGGATACACGTCTTCTGCAGAAAATGTGTAAGCCGCACTGCCGCGCCAAGGCACCTCTTATAGTGCGGTCCTAACTCTAAACTGAGAGTCTCCATCTTGGAGCACATGGGGGCAGATTTCAAATTGGGTGCAGGTTTGTCAGGAGGAAGCCCGACCTCCCTTAAAAAAGGCAAAGGAACACACAAGGGATCCCGCACATCCCAATGGCAGCTGAGAACCCCCATGCATCACTGCACCAAATAAGTCAAGCAAAAAAATTACAAACGCACTCAATTTGTCACCAGCTATACAGTAAGGTGCACACAAAACAGGCTTTAAACAGTAAACAGTAGAAAGGTATCATGGCACACTCACAAGCCAGCATGTAAAGGAACGTGTCTCACCACTAAGGTTAATAACAGGTTTGCAGAAGACGTGTATCCAAACCTTTGTTATTAACCTTAGTGGTGAGAAGTTTTTTTTACATGCTGGCTTGTGAGTGTGCCATGATAACTTTCTACTGTTTCTGTTTAAAGCCCATTTCGTGTGCACCTGACTGTATAGCTGGTGACAAATTGTTGAGTGCGTTTGTCATTTACCCCCCCCCACTTTGGAAAATATGAATGCCCCTGCAAGCCAAGGAACAAGACTCAATTAGGGTGTCCAGGGCAGCTTGGACAAGAATACAAACAGGCAATTACATGCTGGTTCTGCAGCCCAGCCAAAGAATTATCCTCGTGTTCAGACATGAGATTCAAGTGCGTATAGAGATCAACAACCTATCCCCATCAGTAGCTCATGGGTTCATGCACAAACTCCAGACACTCCCAAATGTAAGGATAAGATTGAATAGCAACATAATCCCACCTGATGGCTTGGCCAAATTCAGCACGTTTGGCAGACTAAAGTCACTACCCCAGTGGGTTGCAATGTAGGGTCTGGTTTATTTTAGATAGGACCCCAATCACGTGCCTTTAAGATGGGAAACTACTTGATCTACAGCAAGGGTAGTCGTCATTTTAACCTCCTTTAAGTCCTCCTCAACACACGTACAGGATTCATAGCTACTTGGAAAGTATGAACACCTTGCCAGTGTTCTTACAGGTTCTGTAAAGGAAATCAGGAACAGAGTGCACAAGCTCATCCTCTAGTAGTAAAGTACTGCAATCTGAGTCAATAGCCTCTACAGTCTCTAAGCCTGGTAGTAACACTAGCAACCTGCACTTGCTGAAAAACGAACATCAACTGTTACAAACTTGGAGACTGATAGGGTATAAACCGATAGATGGTTTAATCAGCTTACAGGTCATTAATGCCAAAGGCAGATCATATAAGGCTTCTGCCGGGGAAGGCACAGAAGCACACTAATGCCCTCTCTGCAGTCACGTAAGCTGCAATTTGGCCCATACATTCTTGCACAACTATTGTAAATTCTCCCAGGAGAAAGCTGGGAGAGCCAAAGAACCTAAGGAAGGAAACCTTAGACTTAAAGTGCATTTCCACTTAGCAAGCCAAATTGGGATAACACATAATTTCTTACTTGTTACAGGCTCCATTCACATAGCACAAGGCCAGTTATTTGCGGCTCTACAATGCTGGTAATCGCTGAGTATCAACAGTCACCGTTCATTAATGGATTCCTCAGTATTGAGGCATCCATTAATGAAAGAGTTCAGCTTTTTCAGACATGATAGTCATTAACAAAAACTAAAAACAAGGTCAGTCATGAAGGTGTTAATCCATTTCAAATGCTGATCAAATCACATCTGCCCCTTTATGTTTTAGCTTCCTGCAAGATCCTATGGAGCCCCCTCTTGTGTGAAGAAAAAAAAAACAGATTAGCAATCATTCACAAAATGACTTACCCATGTGACATCAACTTGTTTACAGAGATTATCCAATTTCTGAAAGTCCTCCTTGTTGACAACATCCCCACCATGGATAGTTTTCCAGCCATTTTGCTTCCATCTAGGCACCCATTCGGTCATACCTACAATAAATATAGGCACATGAGGCCTTGTACAAATCCTGCTTCAGTTTTCTAAAACAGTTAACACAAATATATTGAAAAGGAAAATTGCAAAAGGTTTATATTTTGGAACCCCATTTTTTAGATTTTGCAATGTAATCAGAAATGGACAGTTGACAGTTACACGATTAGCACAATTCGCATAGTCCCCTCCCCAAATTAGCTTTGTATGGAAAACCAAAAAACACTCATCTAATGCTTTGAGCAGTTCAGGGCTGGTTCACACCACAAACCCACGTTCATGCATTCTGCCTCTGGAATGCAAACAAGCCAGCCGCCTCCCTGCTTTCAGGGGCAGGAGGGGGCGTGGCAGTACATTGAAGTCAATGGCACTGCAGCCACGCCCCCTGCAGTGCGATCACCCGCACCCAGAAAGCAGGTACATTAGTGCTTGCATTCTGGTCCAGTGTGCTCTGCAAAAATAGTGCTTGCAGTATTTTTGCAGAACGCACTGGACTGGAAGGGAGACACTAATGTGCCTGCATTCCGGGCGTGGGAGATCGCACTGCGGGCGGGGGGCGTGGCTGCAGTGCCATTGACTTCAATACACCACCACGCCCCTAAATGCAGAGAGACGGCCAGCTTGCGTTCCAGGGGTCAAACGCTCTGGAACATGGTTTGTGGTGAGAACCAGCCCTAAATGACACTTCCCCCTTTCTTTCCGAAAAACTCTAAACACATAACCCATGTGGGAGGAGGAGCCAACAGAACATGATCAGTAACCCTGTTCTTCCACTGCACTATCCTCAATGGCATGCCCAGGATATCTGACCACCAATCTCAGATACTAGATACAGGTTGGCTTAAACACTCTGGGTCATTAACCCCTTCGTGACGGGAGACGTACAGTGTACGTCATAAAAATACTTGCTTGCTTTTCTGTTTAGTAGACATCTGCCCATTCAACTTCTGTTGCTGGTGTCACAAGAAAAACAAGGCTCCTAATGCATGGCCACATCTCCGCACCGACCAAGTCCTTCCACCCCTGTGAAGGAGGAGTCCACTTAGCAGCGAACTGCAGTGGCCCCCCAGTGTAGTACTGGTGCAGCCCCATTCACATAGGCTGTCAGGAGGTCATATGTAGAAAGCCAAGAAGCTCAGGGCCACACTGCTAATTGACCAAAAAAAAAAAACCGAACCCTATACAAATAAAATAATGCCATCAGCAGCAGCAGGATGGTTTTAGGCTCTCATTTAGGTTCCACAACTGCTAAGCCCCAAATGTATTGGCATCAAGCGGACTGCCCACATAAATCTAGAGAAGGCAGCTTCTTCATGATAGGAGGAAGCTGTGCCCTACGCAAAAGGGGACACCTCCGATTACAGGGGCTGACAAACATTTGTGGTAAACTAAACTGAAAACTAAGAAAGTCCTCACTTCCAAATGAAAGCAATGCATACAGAGCAGGACCCGTTAGTGGATTGTGCACTGGGATCGCCCAGGTTTGCAAGATGATCCGCCCTCCCTCCCTCTCCCCATATGTTCAAAAGTCAGACATGTTTCAATTGCAATAGCAGTAGACAACTTACAGGCCCAAGTAGAGAAGCAAGGCACAATGAGCCAGCGATACAAGATCAAGACCCGCTAGTCAAGAAAGCCAAAAGGCGAGCATCAGTGCAGGTAGCAGGAAAGGAATACAGGCCCGTGTGTCATATGGCTCTGCAGCAGGTACAGGGAGATTCTTTCCTGGCTGGTTGCCATAGCTGGCTGGTGTTAAAGAGCTCAATGCACGCGTTCTGTTCCACCAACATTAACCCCTTCAGTGGGATGTTGGCAGAAACAAGGCAACGGCATCTAGCACTCGAGACAAATTGAAGGGAGCCCCCAAAAATTGAGTGCATCATTACCCCCCAACTTCAGATGTCAAACTTTGCCCTAATTGGGGCATTTTATGTGGCACAACGCCATGTCTGACCCCTAGTAAAGGATCACAAAATCTGTGTAGCAATATCAAATGTGTCTATAACTGCTCTTGTTCTGCAAAGGCTGTATATTGCCTTTGGTGTATTTTAATCCAAATACAAAAAGCAGCCAGCAGGGGTTGCATGAAAATCATGTATTCCACTACTCCCAGATAAAATTCTTAAAGGTCTTCTTGGGACTTCAGTGTGCACATCACTAAGAATTCCATCTAGACTTTTACAAGTCAGGTACCCAGCAAAGACAAACACGGAAGACAAAATACCAGAAAATTCCCAAAATAATTTACACACTCACCCCCCATATTGAACATCAAGTAGTTTTAAGGGGAACCCATGTATTCAGTGAGCTCATTCGGAGTTATTATTGCCCTTGCCAATATGAATTTCACATTCTTACATGTATGAACAGAGATTAGTAGATTGGCCACTACAATGACACTTCTGCAATCGACTTTATTTAGTACACACGTGGATAGGACTGTCCACACTCACCTTTTATAGTGAACTCGCTGTCTGTACGAACATTAAGCCTATTAATGTCCTGACTCTGTGCCTGTTGTACGGCCTTGCAGGCTGCCTGGAGAGACAAGAATGCACATTTTCAGATAACACTTCTAGGCTACTCCAACCAGCAAAAACCGTACAAACAAACTGTATACTTAACTGCAGCCTGAGTTTAAAGAAATTGAGTTATTATAAAAAAGAAACTACCTCAAAATGGACTGGAAAAAAAAACACCAGTTTGTAACGGCCTGTAAAGCTAAATCAGACTACAGCCGAGCCTAGAGTAGCAGCCTTGCATGTTCAAACATACAGCTTTACCTGCTTGAAGTACCAGAACACCAGGAAAACAAGCATGACGACAGAAGGGGTTCTCTACCTGTATCTCAGCCCTCTGATTCGTCTGTCTTCCTTCCAATCTTTCAGAAACGTTTCTGTAACACAAGGCAGAGAATACCATTTCACAGCACAGATCACTCAAACCAGTTTGTTTACCTCATTGGGCTACAAAGGATTCTGAACTCTAGGCAATTGTCACATTTTATTACTCTATCTCCTGTCAGAAAATTCCCAGTGTTAGACTAACAGCACTGTGGAATGCACTGTGGAGACAGACTTGCTTGTAAGTCAACCCCCACCCCATATATAAAAATACACACACTTAGTTGGACCACCTTTAGCTTTGATTACAGCACGCATTTGCCGTGGCATCGTTTCGATAAGCTTATGCAATGCCACAATGTTTATTTCATCCAGAGTTGCATTCATTTTTCACCAAGACCTAGTAGTGATGGGAGAGTCGGACCATTGTGTAAAATCTTCTCCAGCACATCCCAAAGACTCTCTATGGGGTTAAGGTCTGGACTCTGTGGTGGCCAATCCATGTGTTAAAATTATGTCTCATGCTCCCTGACCCACTCTTTCACAATATGAGCCCGATGAATCCTGGCATTGTCATCATGGAATATGCTTAATGTGCCAGTATATTCAGGGAGGCAGCTGACCATTTTTTTGGACACAACTAAGCTGAACCTAGACCGACCAACTGAAGCAATTCCAGATCAGAACACTGGCCGAAATCCAGGTGGTGACTTATTATTGGTCAGGCAGTGTACTTTTAACTGCAATAGTGTTTTACATATCTGCCTGGAGTTCAGATTTAATTACTGGCATACACAAATCCATTCGAGTATACAGTACATCATGCATCGTCAGATCCATCCGCTTGCCTTAACATGACATACAGACATTAACCAGTTAAAAAAAAGTGTTTAATGCAAAAAACAATCTGCCCCAGTTAACCTATATCTATAGCATGGATTTGCCTTAATCTATTTGTTCTCTATTGTATGTATAGCCAGCATAAGGGTCAACCGTCACTTAGGAAGATTAGCACATGCAGTTGTAAAGCATACATAGACACCAGCAGCCTTATTCTTCGGTGCAACTTATAAATCAATAAAGCTTACAGTGAACTGTCAGGACCCCAGTAGACACCAATTCCACCTGTAGCTCCATATCTGCCGTTGCGAGAACAGCATCCATCAGTGTATACCATTGCTGACCTTTCTGTGAAAGGAAATACAAAATATATGCTTCAGTACAAGTGAAAATTGATAGTCAACATAGATTTCCCAGGTACTTTACCATCAATATTTCTTGCTGCTTGTATCTTTCTATGCAGAAGTGTCAGGATTCAGCATGGCTGTACTTGGAGGACATGCGTGCACACAAACGGTTAGATTAATGCTAGGGCTTAGTTTAGACGTTATGTTAGGATACGGGGCAGGTTCAGCAGACAGCATAATGCAGCATATGGGCAAATCAATGAGTACAAGTAAACACAAAAGTAGACTTGTCCTTAGCGAGCTACGGGATTAGGGCTTTTCCCCATAGTTCTCCTTAGGGTAACGGGAGGACACAAACTACTAGCGTCCTCCCGTTACCCTAAGCTCAGTATATAGCGAGCTACAGCTTATACTGAGACGCCACAGCGGATCCCGACAATTATGTCTGGATCCGCCCAGCTGTGTGAGTGACAGCAGGCTCTGCCTATCTAGAGGCAGAGCCAGCTGTACCCTCTCCCTCCCCGTCTGTTCCGCCAGTCAGCGCTGGTGGATTGGAGCGGGGAGGGGGGAATCCAGACCCTCCCGTCACGGTAGTGAGCGAACGCCGGTATGTATTCGCTCACTTCCCGATCTACTGAGCCGACCTGCGACAGTCTCATTGGCACAGGTCGGCTAGAACTATGAGGTGAGTGAAAAGCACCCACCTCATAGTTCTCCTTTAAACACACTCACTGACAATCCTTCATAAGGGATTCTATGGTAGAAAATTGTTCATTTCCAATGTAGCGGACTGCAAACAGCACTAGGTTTTCCCCTAAATGGCCTGTTAAAGCCACGCCCCAGGAAAAAAAAAATCATTTACACACAGCACCAAGTATGTGATCATTAAAAAGATGTATGTTATGTGTGGAGAGCTTCTGCAATGTATAAAAGCTTTACCATGGTAGCTCCTAGACGGAACTCTGATCTTCTGGAACCTGCTGGGAGTGAGGAATGCGACTCAAGCAATGAAGTGCTCCAGACACATGTCTGCCCTTCCACAAAATGCCTTGTGTTTTACTCCCAGAATACAAGGCATTCTGTGATTGGAGGAGGAGGAGGAGAGAGGTCACATGCCTTCCTCTCCAATCAAACTACAAGGCATTTTGTGAATGGGCAATAAGTGAAGAGGGGTGTGGATGCAACTGGACCACTTCACTGCTTGAGTCACATCCCTCACTCCTTAGCAGCAGCCCTCCACACACACACAGCTTTATAGTGATCATTTATACACCCAGTGTGGTGAGTGCATCATCTTTTTCCCCTAGAGTTTGGCTTTAAGTTCAATTCAGAATAAGGGTACCTCTTCTTGGTGGATAGTCTCGCTCATCTACAAAGCTGTTGGCTTCTTGGAATGTTGAAAACCTTTTGTATCTTGCTGATGGATAGCGGTCCACTTGCTCTCTGCATTCGTCCCTGCAATGACAACACTGCTAATTCACAAGTTTTATAGTCAATTACAATGATGCAGAATAGCACACATGCACAGTACAGCGTGGTCCCTGCCAGCTCAAATAAAAACACATACATACATATTTTTTTTTATAGTCGAGAGGGGTAATTGTGTAAATGTACTGGTATCATGAGTACAACTAGTGAATACCTCAATCTGTCTCGATATCAGCCTTTAGTAAACCCTGCACAGTAGAACGCAGTGCTGAGAGGGGAAGGGTCACTATACTGAGCCAATCAGACCCTGCTGTGCACAATTCAGAACGCAGAATTAACCCCAAAATTAGAGCACACGTGTCTCTGAAGTACATGTGCCACTGATTGAGAACTGCAGCTTTAAAATGCAAGTGAAGTCAAAATTCAGACTTAGGACTTACCGGTAACTCTATTTCCATTAGTCTTCCAGGACAGCATCCTCCCCCACACACAGGAAACACGTCACTTAATCTGTTTAAAAGACCCTCCTCTCCTCCACTCCCTCAGTCATTACGAGAACCGAAGGCAAGCTGGAAAAAGACAAGGCACAAACAGGCAATACCACTACATCACATTAACACTACAAGCATCAATGGGCGGGCAGTTGCTGTCCTGGAAGACTAATGGAAATAGAGTTACCGGTAAGTCCTAACTCTGAATTTCCCATAACGTCTTCCAGGACAGCATCACGAGAGGATAACCAAGAACTTACCAATTAGGGCGGGACCACAGCTTGTAGTACCTTCCTGCCAAATGCCTGATCCCCTGCGGTATTGAGATCTAGGCGATAATGCTTTGCAAAGGTGGAGAAACTTGACCATGTTGCCGCCTTACAAATCTGTTCCGGCGTAGCACCAGCTCGTTCGGCCCAGGACGTTGCCAAAGCTCTAGTTGAATGTGCCGTCACCAAAGACGGGGGAGGAACATTTAATACTCCATAAGCTTCCATAATGGCCTGCCTCAACCACCTAGCTAAGGAGGATCTAGAAGCTTGCTTCCCCTTGGACCCACCAGAGAACAGCACAAATAGTGATTCAGATCTCCGGAAGTCCTTGGAAATCTTCAAGTACTGGAGCAAAC
>NW_017306728.1:615912-625257 GCF_000935625.1 Nanorana parkeri
ATTAAGCACCAGCCGAGCCCTCCCCTTCCTCCTGCGCCGAAAACGAGGCTTGGAACGCACAAGCCCGACGCCCGGAAATGACGTCACCCGCGCCGGAAGTGACGTACGCGGCCACCCGGCCTGGCCGTGGAACACGTCCCGAGGCCCTGAGAACCGGACAGACCCCTCTGAACGGCGGTCCACCGTTTCCCCTGACCAGCCAAGGGGGTTTCGTCCTCCCGGTACCGGCCCGCACTGGCAACTGAAGGGGGAAAGGAAGCCAGCCTCATCTCCTGCAGCGCTAGGAGAATCCCTGGGGCTTCACAAGGTAGGCAAACCTACCCCTCTGCCTTACACAGGCAGGCCATACAAGGAAGACTTCCCGGGCAGCATCACCACATGGAAGCCCTCTCTCAGCGTTCTGTGACGCGCTCCCCAGCTTGACTGAGGAAACACAAAAGACTGAGGGAGTGGAGGAGAGGAGGGTCTTTTAAACAGATTAAGTGACGTGTTTCCTGTGTGTGGGGGAGGAGATTCCATCTCGTGATGCTGTCCTGGAAGACGTTATGGGAAACCTTTTTCTCTTTTTGGATGGGGTGGAGAGGGATTAGAAAGATTTTTTTTTTTGCTTTCAGTATCCCAGTTAGGGAGATTCACCCTCTCATCTCGTCCTGGTGATCGTTATCACTGAAATCTCAGCCTGTAACCAGAAGACTAGATGGAAAAATGAATAAACAATGGGGACACTAGTTCTGGTCACCCTGCTGACCACCAGATGTCCCTCACTTTGGATGGATTTGTTCTCACATCCTGTTGATTATCAGACAGAAGTGTAATCTCCATAATGGGACACAGAGGGGGTGAGGGAAAAAAAAACCTGGGACTATTCACACAAGAAAAATTGTCTTCCATTTCACTTTCAAGTATCATGTGTAGATTAGGGAATGACACCAGCCATGTTTTATTTTGCCAGCTGTGTTCCATTAGGGAACATTCCTTTTACTTTCTCTCCTGGACACAACAGGAAGAGACAAAAATCTCCCCACTGGAAGATTTACCCTCTATTGTTCTACAGGGGTGGGAATCTCAGTTTTACATTTTCCATTAAGCTCGGTACACACACACTTTTTTTGTTCAGCCTGAGTAGAATGAATAGAACAGATTTCTCCCCACTGTTTGCTTTGTATTCTGACAGCGGCCGCCAGCCACTAATACCACCCGAACATAGCTAATAGCTTATGGGCTGCTAGCTCCATTTGGCCGAGAATCTTCCGACCTCCTTCAATCAGCTGATCGCTGGATGCCAGACGGAGGGGTGCAGACAGGAGCACTCAGTGAATTTGGACGGTTGAACAAAATCCGCCCAAAATTCTAAGTATGTATAGCCTTTCGTTTCTGTTCCGGTGACCATGACAGACAAAGAAATAGACAGCAAAAAAAACATAATATCCAACATTCTGTCCCACAGCATCACCCAAAGATAGCTCGGGAGGGATGTCGAATGTTCTTTACTTTGGCTGTGACCGTCACCCACACGGCCAATATATGTACGCTTCCCTTTTCTGGGAGTCTCAGGGCCCAGCCACACAATACCGTGCGATTAACATACACTATTGCACAAAACACCCAGCATGTGTTAGTGTGCTAGGTGTGTTACCATTCATTTGAGTGGCACCCCAACACACCTCTCAGCCACCTTGCACACACACTACTTTTCTTCACCACGCCTTGCAGTGCACAGCAGCCAGTGCATAATGCACACAAGATGCGTTGCGCTATAGAATGCATTAATTGCGTGGTACACTATACTTAGGTGTGAAGGGACCCCCTTGGACAGTGTTCAATCTGTATACGGACTGGCTGGCAAGTGTTCTGGAAATGTGCACCTTGAATCACATAGCTTGGTATTGATTGCTGTGACACACTGGAGCTGTGGCAGGTACAGAGGACAAGCAGAGAGCTCAGCAGCAGCAGTGACCAGTCTAGGAGCCTAAACAGAAAAATGGTCACTAGCACTCCAGGTATTCTTCAAAACAAAATCCTTTTAATTCATTCTCACAGGTCATGTCACCATGCGTGGCAACGTTTCGGAACCTGTCCGGTCCCTGAAATCAGTAAATTGCAGAGGTGGGAGAGAGCCAGAAGTTGGGAGAGAGCCTGGCTCTCTCCCACTTACTGATTTCAGGGACCGGACAGGTTCCGAAACGTTGCCACGCATGGTGGCATGACCTGTGAGAATGAATAAAAGGATTTTGTTTTGAAGAAAACCTGCAGTGCTGGTGACCATTCATTTTTCTGTTTTGCAAGTATTTGGCGGCACAATCTGCGGCCACTTCAGCATACACACACATTGTATGGGGCTTCCCGGTCAGGAGTGCGGCAGGACTCTCTATTTGGCAGTCTAAGCGCCAGCCACCTCTGAGGATTAGGAAGTAGAATTTTTTTAAGGCCTAGGCAAAAACAGGCAGTTACCTCCCACGGTGTAGGGGCAGCCCCACATCAAGGGTTTCTGCTGGGAGTACTTCAAGTTCTATGGGCACAGCATGGTGCAATGTGGTTGTATTGTGTCGCTGCCCACTGCACTAGAGAAAAAGGTATCGCACCACAATGGTGGTGTGACCTGAGCCCATTGGAATCAAGGCAAGTTCTCTCCCAGGTCCGCTCCTAGGAGCCTGCACTTGCTCTGTGCACAGTAACACAGCTCCCCTCACATGGGGTACACAAGGCCTTACCGAAATCTCAGCATAGCAAAAAAAACAATCAAAAGCAGTGCGGGTGTCCACATGATTCTCCCTATGAAGTCTACAGATCCTGGATTCTACATGCGGCCCTCCCAGCTTACAATAATCGGGACTAGATGTCCAAGTAGAGGTTGCTATGGGCAACAACTGCACTACAGGGTTTAAAGACATAACACTAGGGGGCGCCACAACCAGAGAATGCATAATACTAACACAGAGCCGCCGCCCCGCTACACCCTCATAAAGTGGGCCCAAGTGCCGACCAGTCTACCCACACCATTCCTGTATGGGAGAACAGAGCACAGTGGCCTCCAATACACCAGAAATGTACATGAGCCTGTTACCAGGTGTCATAGACTCCCGCATGGCGGCCTCTGCGCACGGCGTACGGCATGTCGGCTGACAAACAAAATCAGAGCACACCGCGGAGATCTCTCAGAAGAAGAAGATGCTGAGTCACGCCCCCCTACTGATATATATACTGCGCGGAAAGCGGCGCCTTTTGTACGTGGGCGGTGCCTCACAGCCATGACCCCGCCCCTGCATGAAGGAACCACGTGGGGTCAGAGTGTTCCCTGGAAAGGTTCTGGTGCTGAGGACTCATCAGATTATAGGAAGATGTACTTATAACAATCCAATTAGTGGTCACATCTCCCCTGTGCTGGTGAGAAGACTTTCACAGCACGTTAGTCCAGAGTGGTTATGCACAGCCTGTGATCACATCTATAATCACTCTGCAGTTAAAGTGATATCAATGTCTAATCAATCCTTTTCTGCCATGTTTCATGTCATAGAACACGGTGGCATTTTGCACTCCCCACCTCACCTGACCCATGGGGGGGTTCTTCTCCCAGCAGCGTTCTGTATATTTATATTTAGCGCATCATCCATTTGCAGGATCTGTGACAGAGTCTGATGTGCCGGCGCGGTAGAGGGATTCGTAGATGTTAATTAAGGATGCACCGATACCGTTTTTTTCGGGTATCGAGTATGAGTACAGATTTTTTTTCCGGTACTCGCCGATACCAAATTCTGATACCGGAAGTCCCATTTAGGAAGCCATGCGGTGCGTAAAGACTCGCCACCTGGCTTCCTGATTAGCCGGGAAGCCGTCTCCATGCTCCCTCGTCACCAGATGATGAGACAGCATGGAGTCAACTTTCTGGCAAATCAGGGCGCCGGGTGCTGTGTAATAATGTCCAAAGACATGTAGCACACCTTACCGGACTTCCCATGTGGAAAAATGGGTGCTCGTAATAACTACGGATGGCGCCGTATCAGATAAAATGTTGTATGGATGTCACCAGCACTCCAAGTATGACAGAATACGTCAAGATTTTAGTGAATCTTCATTTTATTTTTGAAGTCACTTAAAGTGGAAACAAGCGCTTTTGGGGCCGCGCAGGGTCCCCTTCATCAGGCTTAAAGTTCACTTTAAGCATGGGTGCTGTGTAATGACGCTTTGCCTGGCTTCCTGATTGGCCAGTTTCTCAACCAGGTGACGTGGGAGCATGAAGTCGGCTTTCTGGCCAATCGGAAAGCCAGGGGGCGTGTAATGACTCGCTGCCTGGCTTCCTGATACCGGAAGCTTAAGTATCGGGCTAGGCATTGGAGCATTTGGGCGAGTACGATACTAGTATTGGTATCGGTGCATCCCTAATTTTAATGGAACACAAGTGCGGTGACATCACTAAACTTGTAGTCCATCGATTGCTTTCTGCAGCCCCACAACAGCAGGTCCGTACGTGTGTACAGATCTGGGCCTGGGGGAATAGTCTGCAGGAGCATTGCACACACAGTCCATTGATCCGGTTTCCAATGCTTTGCAGGCTCCAATGCAAAAAAAACAACAACATTAATAAATGCACATTCTTAAAAAGATTTTTTGGCAACATGAGTGCATTCATTTATTTATACAATGAGTGGAATATGACTGCAGACCTAACGTTTATACTGCAGACATAAAGACTTACAATGTGTGCCGCTTGTTCTTTTTTTAAAGGTAAAGTCCACTTTTTAAAAAAAATAAACGTACACATCTTTATAAAAGAAAAAAATGTCCATTTATGATTTTTTTTTGTGTGTCTGCATAGGGGCCAGTAAAATATTGCAATCAGTATACTGCGGGTACAACGCTCTGGCTCCTGCAGACTCGTCCTCCAGTGCCTGCCCATACCTCAGTTTGTACATTCAGTAACAGGGACAGGAGGAAGAATGAATGGACTACAGTCCACTGAGAACTACAAGTCCCACTGCTGCAGTGGCTAATGGGACTTGTAGTTTCTTTATTCACAGATCCTGTCAAAAGACCTGAGAATGGATGATGCAGCTGTGTGCGTGGGACATGTAGTCCCGATTATTGTAAGCTAATGAATGGTACTTAGGTCATCAGTGCATAGACATGCAGGCCGGCAAAAAAACATAATTTTCTTTCATTTCGGATTTTTCATTTTTGGGGGATTTGGGAACGAAAGTCAGTTAATTTTGTTATTCAGATTCTTACGAATTTTCAGACTTAATTTCGGACGAGTTAAACAATATTTACGAACGAATGTTCGCTGCAGAAAAGTGACAATAAATGTTTCTGACAGTCCACAGGGAGAATGCAGTCCTTATACATCTCCCCACCCGGCTCTTAGCGGCATTACTCTCCACCAGCACCATCCCCTCTCGCACTGATTGTGCACCATCCAGCAACACCAACCCCCCTGCGCCCGCCTGGCTATTGCTTTAAAGTATTCTTTATTAGTTTTGGGCAGCGTAGGGAAGGGTTAAAATCTCACTCATTTTTTTTTCGTTGTTTGTGCCGTAGGGGAGATTTTCCTTAACTTCCTGTCTGGGTGTCACAACAGGAAGTGAGATGATTTCCCATCTTTAACAGTTGTTAAAGGAGAACTATGAGGTGGGTGCTTTTCACTCACCTCATAGTTCTAGCCGACCTGTGACAATGAAACTGTCACAGGTCGCCTCAGTAGATCGGGAGGTGAGCGAACACATACCGGCGTTCGCTCACCTCTCGATCCTGTCACGGCTCTCTGCCGTGACAGGGGAGGGGCTGGATTCCCCCCTCCGATCCGCCAGCACTGACTGGCGGAACGGACGGGGGAGAGTACAGCTGGCTCTGCCTCTAGATAGACAGAGCCAGCTGTCACTCACGCAGCTGGGCGGATCCAGACATAATTGTCGGAATCCGCTTCAAGCTGCTGCGTCTCAGTATACCGCGAGCTGTAGCTGGCGGTATACTGAGCTTAGGGTGATGGGTGGACGCTAGTTTGTGTCCTCCCGTTACCCCAAGGAGTACTATGGGGAAAAGCCCTGACCCCATAGTTCTCCTTTAATAAAATAGGTGTCCCCATTGGAAGTTTCGAGCTCACCTCTTGCAATCATGAAAACTCTAAAATGATGGCTTTTCCAATACTTGTTGACAATGGTCACCAAGACAAACAGGGAGGGGGAATCTCCCTAGTGTGGGGCACAGACTCGGGCTATGTTCACACAACGTCCGGACCAAATCAGCAAACGCAGTGCAGTGCATTTGTGCTGCGATTTTACAGCGTTGTTTTGTTTTTTTTCTAGAGCTTAAAATGGGCTTTCAGGTACGTTCCAGTGCGTTTTCATTCATTTGTATGCCTTTGTGATGTGTTTCCAGGAGTTCCAGACCAGAGAAAATGAGACAAGCAGTATTTTTGTCAGGTCCTGAACAGACTGTGCTGGTGTGAACAGAGCCCAGAAATGCCATAGCGATACATTGAGATGCTTTTTTGGTCCGGGAACAAACGATTCCGGTCTGGACAAGATGTGAAGAAGCCCTTCGGTGTGTTGCAGTGTTCCGGAGCAGAATCTGTTGGAACGCACAGCAATCACACACTAAACTACCCCCTTCCTTCTGGGGCGGGGCAGCACATTGAAGTCAATCGAATGGGGAAAAAAAAAAAGCTGCGTGCTCTATTTTTTGCGTTCGCAGTGGACAAGGCAATGTTTTGCCACGCGTCCGATCGCTGTGAGGTGCCATTAACTTCAATGCATCGTCACACTCCCAATCAAATAGTGTGCGATTGCTGTGCGTTCCAGCAGCTACCGCTCAGGAACAACTCCAGGGTGTCCCCACACCAAATCCAGCAAACTACAACAAAAATGTTAGAGTCTCCGCTCATTGCTTATCCAACCCCGGGAAGCACTCCTCCAGTCTGCTACGGTTCAGCATTTTGTGGATTCAACATGGGGACACTCTGGAGGTCCTCAGCTGCCAATGTGCTGTGCTTCTGGGGTGTCCCTTTGCACTACCCACCAGACATATCCACCCTCAATGTATCAAGCGCTATATATTGTGTGTGGATTGCTGCTCAGTCGCCCATCACCGACAATTGCACCTTTCTTCTGGAGGGTGGCGACTTTTGTTCCCCATGGTCCGTGTGTTGTAAAGTAGTCACCACTCCAAGCTTCTGTGTACCTGCCTGTATGCCATTTTATGCACAGACAAAGCACCCCTCCACTAGCCAATGAGGCAACCCATCATAGTGATAAGCCAATAGAAATGCGTTGGTGTCAGGAAATGAGGGGGCAAAAGCAACACTTTATGTAAGGTAAAGCACTTTGCGCAGCAGAAGAGACTGACATTTGGGCATAATGGCATGGTCATTTATACCAGACAGAAGTATATTGAGTAGGGATGCACTATACTGGTTTTTGTTTATCGAGTACCAATTTTTTTTTTTTCCAGGAACTCGCCGATACCGAATGTCCAATTAAGAAAGCTGTAATGACTGTCTTCCTGATTGGCCAGAAAGCCAGCTTAATGCTTCGTCAGGAGGGGGCACGGTGGCTTGGGGAGGTAATGACTCGCCACCCAACTTCCTAGATTGAGCCGGCTTTCTGGTTAAATCAGGAAACCGGGGTGCGGGTAATGACTAACAGCCCGGCTTTCTCATTGGCCAGCTTCCCAACCAATCAGGAAGCTGGGTGGCGAGTCATTACATGCCACCCGGCCTCCTGATTGGATGGGAAGCCAGCTCCATGGTCCCTCGTCATTACATGCCGCCTTGCTTCCTGATATTGGAAGTTCCGGTAACGCGATAAGCATTTAGGAGAGTACGAGTACTCGCCCAAATACTCAGTAACAGCACATCCCTAATATTTAGTAGAGACAGAGGTGCTTGAACATGCCATTTTATAATGTTACATAAACCTTTATTATACTTCTTTGATGTCCTTCATGCCACAGCAAAAAACCCCATAGACAACTTGCTATATAAAATTTAATGCAGAACAACCATTTGAAGATTGAACATTCAAATAAAAGCATCAACTTCACACAAACATACAAGCCGAGTATAACCATTACATACAAATTTGTTTTTTTTCTTTTAAACTGCAATGTTTGCTCATCTAAAAAAGGCAAGAGCCAAGTTTTTACAACCATTAAAAACTTCAACAACACTTACTGCAGCTGTGCTGCATGAACATAAAACAAGGAATGTTATATCAACTCTTGGAATCCACGCGGTACAATACATGTGATATTTTATTTTCTTGCTCCACTCCTTGCCAGCTGGTCAGCCATTTCATTTCCCTCCTGGCCAGTATGTCCTGGAACATGAGTCTGCACAAAAGTATGGGAGATAGCCAAACATTCATTATAAAAACAAAAATAGAAATATATAAAATCAACAAAAGGCTAAAACAATGTCATTTAAAAATGACACGTCATGAGATTAAGCCACCAAGCAATATTTTAGGGTTTTTGCAGTCCACCAAGCTATACAGTATCTTAGAAGACATGATTTTTAATACTAGCTGTGAAACAGGTTTCTTTCAGTCCAATAAGAGATACAGGATCCTTCATTTTTGGGGTATACTGCTGCCTAGGAGAGGATTAGGCACCATAAAGTGATTGTCTGAGCTACAAAAAAAACATGGACGAGAAGCAGGTTGCTCCTTACTAGGACCATCAGGAATGACAGTCAGTCCTCTTGATAGGAGCCGTGCCTGCAAGGTAAACCTGCATAGCACAAACTACATACAGGCAAGGGAGCAAAAGCTCATTCTGATGAACAGGAGCTGGACAGAGGGAAGGAAGAACGCATCTTGACTGAGGTTATATGCTGAAAATATCTTAGGTGGGAAGGAAGTTCTGGTCCTCACCACCTTGTTAGTGTACCACCAGATCGAGTTCTTTACAGGATAAGGCCACCAGCTCAGACACTCGTGATGGCAACCCGAGCAAGAGTGGAAAGGGGAATATCCCTGAATGGTTTAAAAGCCTGTTTTGTAAATGAAACATACCACAATAGAAAGGTGTTACGTCAAAGATTTGGAAGCCAGGGGTCACTGGAACAAGATCACAAGTATGAGACCCGACCCTTGATGGTTACGACAGACCTGGTGGATTCCATGCAGAATTTCGGGAATAAAATCAAGACATTTAGGGCCTTGAGATCCAGGATGAGGTGGACGGCCCCTTTGCGGTTTGGGGACTAAACAGGGTGGAGTAGTGCCCCTGCAACTGTGCTCACACAGGCACAGACAATAACCTCTTGCTCCACAAGGCCATTGCAGACTGCATTGTAATCTGTTAGTGTGCAGACACAGGCAGGAGGGACAACATGAATAAGAAGAGACAGATGCT
>NW_017306728.1:625520-632465 GCF_000935625.1 Nanorana parkeri
AGAATTGGTGGTCAGTTGTTGGTAGCCTTGGGATAGGTTTGGAGGCTGAGGTCTGGGAGTAATGAAAAGGAATCCTTCTTGGCTACTGAGTAGAGACAAGACTAAGACTTTCCAGGTGGAACCCTAGGCTTCCTTCTGTTAAGGTAGATGGGTACCCAATTCTCAATTAGGCTGCCCAGGGCAGCTTGAATGATTTCTTAACGTGCTGGTTCTGCAGCCCAGCCAAAGAAATCTCCTCATGTTCAGACAAGATATTCAAAACGATTCATTCCAGCTGAGAAAGTTGTAGCCAGCTGTTCAGAGACCTGATTAAAAAGAGTTTAGGAAAAATCCTAAAGACATACTTTTCTGGGCAATGCATATTAGTTTGATTTAGATTGAGTTGATTATATAAAAAAAAAAAAAGTACCTGAGCATTTAATACTGTAAGCATGGGGCAGAATTCAGGCCCTTCAGAGGGTGCACTGCAGGCAGCCACAGAACATTTTGTGAATTGTAAGCTGGAGGCACCGTGAACAGACTGTTCCCCATGCATCTGTGATCCAACATGTTGCACTGCAAAGAAGGTGGCAGCATAGCTCCAGGTACAAAGCCAAGCTTTGAATACTCATGTGAGGTCAGCAATCATCCAGCGAAAGCCTAATATCTCTTGAAAGAAATACTAGGCATGCACTGAATGTCCGCTGTGCTGAGCGAGTGGCTGGTTTTACAACACAGGGGAAGTTGCCCACTTTACTGGCCCATAGAAGCGATGGAGGCAGCTGAACCGCCAGAATCACTTCTATTGTAAAGCCGGCTTTACAAAAAGGTAGACAGAGTCCCAGCAGTTCGGTACCTCCGTGGCCACAAAAGGTTTAACAATGGCTGATTAGCTTTTAAAGTCCTGGAGTATTCTTTTCTGAAAACTCCAGGGCTGAAAAATTTGACTTTGTTCTCCCTTTTGGTGGAAGCTTTACAATGGGACTGGGGAGTAGAGTTTACAATAACCAACACTGTACTTGCAGATTTCATCATCAGTGAAGTAGATGTGCAGGGATGTCTGTCCTAAGATCTCAACGCTTGGGTGGTACATTGTATGTTAATGCAGTGTCTTCCAGCTTTTACCAGCCAGGTTGTAGCTAGTGGGGAGGTCAATAGGTAGGGGGATTTTGAGGAAATCCTGAGCTTGTCATTTAAACTTGTTATACCACACTCTGCCAGTTATACTAACAACTTCATTTTAGAAGACGACATGCTGAACAAAAAGGAGAATCAGTGATCATCATTTATTCGCAAAATGACTTACCCATGTGACCTTAACATTTTTACAGAGATTATCCAATTTCTGAAAGTCCTCCTTGTTGACAACATCCCCACCATGGATAGTTTTCCAGCCATTTTGCTTCCATCTAGGCACCCATTCGGTCATACCTACAATAAATATAGGCACATGAGGTTATGTACAAATCCTGCTTCAGTTTTTCCATGCAAATTTAAATATATTGAATACAAAATAAAACTGCAAAAGGTTTAATTCTTGGAAGGGAGGGGTAGTAGCCAGAAATGGCGGCGCAAGGACGGGTTTCAAAAACTATCTTGAGTCAAAGATGAGCAAATGGCAAATTGTGCTAACTCCATGCAAAAGTTGTGGATCCACAGGAGCTTAATTGTAACAGACCACCTGGTACACGAATGGGTACATCAGTCCAAAATCAGCTCCCTCTACTCTGGAACCAAAAAATCATAATTACAGCCCAAACCTCCCACTAACAACAAGGCAGGACTTGTCTATTAGGGTACAAACCAAGAACTGCCCTCATTGAGGCACAGCACAGTATACACCCAACCACACTACACCTTCCTCCTACACAAGTATGTCAAACATTCTAAGTCCCAGGAGAAAATGAGATTAGGTAAACAAACACAGGACAAGATCTTTTCATTCATGAGAACAATAGATTCTGTCCTGGCACCAGTCTGGAGTCCATCAATCAGGAGGTGATAAAACAAAAAGGGAGGATTTATCACCTAAACCTAATTACAACAGAAAATATCAAAAAAGCAGATGTCAGAAAACCAGGGACAGAGTTAACCCCTTCAGTGCTGCTGGATTCACACCCTGGACTTATAATGGGCACAGGGGGGCTTATAGACTGAGGAACCAAAGGGGTCTCCCAATACCAGTTTACAGTCTGGTCCAGGGCAGGATACCGATGTATAGGGAAACGGTCTCAGCTCCCCATGTATCCCCACATAACTTGAAAATAGGTCTCTGGGGTCCTCCTGATCCATGGAGCGTAAATAAAAAGGTCCCAAACAGCCCAAAGCACCACAGCAAGCCCCTCTCCCAATTAATAGAACCCCCTCCACAGCCAAGGACCATAGTAGGAAGGAGGCAGGCCTGCAGTCCCCTCCAAATAGTAACAGAGTCTTCGGTCACACTTGTCAAGAGACTTTAGATACAGGATAGGATGCAGCCCCGTTTTCGTGAACAATTGTGCCAAATTGGAGTAAAACCCTCAGAATCTCTACCGCAGAGAAACAGGGATGATCACTACCGACGTCAGCAGTTGCGGTAAAGCGAGAAGGATAGGCTAAAAACTCCAGTTTGTACCCGTGGGAAACTATGATTCTGGATGTCTTGATTCCAAATGGGCACAAAGTGAGGGTGCCTCCTCATTGAGAGGGGGGCTTGGTGGCAGGCTTTAAAAGGTTTAGCCGTCCAGGGTTTGTTTTTACTGGGACCCTGGGATTGGATCTGGCAAGAATGAAAGGGAGCTCTTCCTTGTCAAAGATGAGGAAGACTTACCTGAGAAACCTGCTCGCTTCATGGAATGCATTGGATTCCTCTATGAAAGGACATTGTCCTTTAAAGAGCATGCCTTCCAGGCTTCTTACATGCTGTGGCTGTGTTTTGGAGGGCATACCTGCAAGTCGAAGGAAGAAGCCTTGGGGTGGCAGATAGGGCCTAAGACTCACCCACTGGTAGCACCAAATCTTAAATGAGCGAATGGGGAAATCTCTCTGACCCTTGGCTTCACTCCCTTCAGTCAAACACATCCTGAAGAGGCCTTCAGAGACAGGGTCAAACCGCTGCCCTGAACCTGTATAGTGCCCCTACAGCTAACCCATCACGTTACTCCATGCGCCAAGGTCAGCGTCCCTCAATGTACAAGAGGAAAACCTTGGCCGAAAAGGACAAGGAGGAAGCTACACACTATGTAGTAGGGAATGACTGATTACCGGAGCTGACAAACACTCCTGGTAAACTAGACTAAAAACTAAGCAGATCCTGTTAGTGGACTATGCACTGGAGTCACCCAGGATTGCAGGATGATCTGCCACCCCACGTTCGAGTCAAACATGTCATGGTTTCAGTAGCAGTTGGCAACTTACAGGCTCAAGTAGAGGCAAGACCTCAGTGACTCATGGAACATGACCAGCCAGCGATACAAGATCAAGACTGACCTAGTCAGGAAAGCCAAAAGGTGAGCATCAGTGCAGGTAGAAGAAAACGAATAAAGGCCTTTGTTCCATGTAGCTCTGCAGCAGGTTCAGGGAGATTCTTCCTTGGCTGGCTTGCTCAAAAGTGGAATGCATGTGTAAAACTAACCAGGGGGACCTCAGCTTTGTGTCCCAGCAACATTAACCCCATCAGTGGCATACTGGTGTGAACAAGGTAATGGCATCTAGTGCTCAAGACCAATAAACTGAAAGAAGCCCCCAAAAGTTTGCTTTAATATCCCCCAAATTGTAAGAATTAGTTTTAATTATAAAAAAGATAAACTACCTCACAATGGACTGGAAAACACCAGTTTGTAATGGCCGGTAAATTTACTCAGACCTTAAAAACTTTACATACAGCTTTACCTGCTTGAAGTACCAGAACACCAGGAAAACAAGCATGACGACAGAAGGGGCTCTCTACCTGTATCTCAGCCCTCTGATTCGTCTGTCTTCCTTCCAATCTTTCAGAAACGTTTCTGTAACACAAGGCAGAAAATACTATTTCACAGCACAGATCAATGTGTTCATCACTGAATACAAAGAATTCTGAACTTTCCATTTTTAATTCCATAACTGCTTGATTTGCCTGCCCCAACATGACATTAATGTTAGCCATGCACACACACACACGTTTATTTTCCCCAGTTCAGAAAGTGTGTCATGAAAAAAAGAAAAAAGCCAGAATCAGTTCAATTATATGATCTATAGCCTTGGTTCTCAACTGGTGGGTCGTGACCCGTGTGCAGTGGGTCACCACATGCCTTCCACTTTTCTAGAAGAGGATCCTCAGCATCCCCCTAGTGCAGCGCAGTCAGTTCTTGCGCCAAGCAGCCATTTAAAATATGCTGTCTGGCGGCGGGTGTTGGCTTGAGGTTGGGTGGGCTGGAGCTTTGGCTGTGAGGGCGCTCCATCCATATGTGCGTTGCTTGTACAACTCCCTTGCATGTCCTGTAGAGGTGCCTGGACCAGAATGACATCACATTGTGGAGAGTTTTTTTTTTTTAGTGTGTGCGAGATTGTGTCTGTAAGTGTTTTTGAGGGCCCGTTCACACGCGTTACACAAAGTGCGTTACACGAACAGTTCCGGTCAGGATGAATGTATGTCCGGTCATTTGAATGGCACCCCAAACACACCTCCTTGCCCACAGTTCAATCGCCTGCACTGGAATGCGTGGTACCGCAATACCGTGCGTTCCATTGCAGTGCGACTTGGGTCACGACTTGATGACCATGGACAAATGTGGGTCCAGGTTGAGAACCACTGATCTATAGCATGGATGATTTGCCTTGATCCATTTGTTCTCTGTTGTATGTATAGCCAGCATAAGGGTCAACCGTCACTTCGGAAGATTAGCACATGCAGTTTTCAAGCATACCGAGACACCAGCAACTTTATTTTTCACATATTGTAACTTCAAACCAACTTACAGTGAACTGTCAGGACCCCAGTAGACACCAATTCCACCTGTAGCTCCATCCCTGCCATTGCGAGAACAGCATCCATCAGTGTATACCACTGCTGGCGTTTCTGTGAAAGGAAATACAAAATATATGCTTCAGTACAAGTGAAAATTAATGGTCAATATGGATTTTAAAAAGTAAAAAGTCAGCGTCAAGTCTCCCATCCAGCGTCTGAGAGCAATGGCCAGTCTGCTATTGGCCATTTTATATTGCATTTGCAGGCTGGCTACTGCACCCGCCCACTGCCAATCAGCAGAGGACGGCCTGAAGGAGAACCTTCTCCTTCAGTTTCCTCCTCTGCTGATTGACAGCAGGCAAGTAGAATAGCCAGTCTGCTATTGCAATTTGAAGTAGCGAATAGCTGGCTGGCTATTGCTCCAAGCCACTGCCTGCTGTGCTGTCATTCACCAGTGAAGTGGAAAGGTGACACTGGGGGTCTAAGAGTCCCCTAACGTCACCTTCAAGAGAAACTGTCACCTCCAATGTGTAGCCCCCACATGTGATCGCAACGAAGACAAAAATAAATAAATTAAAAAGGGAATTAAAAATACCCCCCAAAAACAATTTATTTATGGATAACCCTAAACGGATGACCAGGCTTGTGTGAGATAGAGAAAACACACACACACACTTCAGGATAGCTGTACCTGTGCTTGGTGCATAGCTCCGCTCCTCTACAAAGCCCTGGGCTTCTTGGTATGTGGAACACTTTTTGAAGCTTGCTGATGGATAGCGGTCCACTTGCTCTCTGCATTCGTCCCTGCAATGACAACACTGCTAATTCACATAGTACAGCGTGGTCCCTGCTAGTTAAAGGAGACTGATCAGAGGTATGTACAGGTTTATATACAAAACATAGGGAGGGTGAGATGGGCTATTGTGTGAATGTACGGTTATCCTGAGTGCAACTAGAATACCTCAATCTGTCTCCATATCAGCCTCTTGTAAACCCTCAACAGTAGAACTCAAGGCTGGGAGAGAGAGCCGATCAGACCCTGCTGCATGCACATACAGGGTACAGCAAGTCTCCATCAGATGTCCTTTCACTGACAAATTGCTGAGGAGTGCCATTCAGCACCAAGTCAGGAGTACTGTAACTGGATGGACAAAACAAATCCGTTGACTCTCATAAGCATTTCAAACATATAATTAGTAGTTTTCTGGAATGTTTAGCTTGAAGGGCAGGTTTCTCTCAGATGTATTACTATGAGGCACGGGTCACTTTCAATGGAGTGGCACATGGCTGGGAGCCAGGGGCGCCACCCGCGGAATGGCGCATGGCTGGGAGCCAGGGGAGCCGCCCGCGGAATGGTGCATGGCTGGGAGCCAGGGGCGCCGCCCGCGGAATGGGGGGTACAGGATGCACAAAACCTGGCGCTGGCAAGCTGTCCCGTCCCCCCCCTTATATAAAGGCCTTGCTGCGGGAAAGCAGGGCTAAGCGTAGAGCAGGGAAACCGCCGCTCATTTTGTACAAGTCCTCTGTGCAGCTGTACAGCCATCAATGGTGAAGAAGTCATCTGGGGGTACAGACGTGAAACGCAAATAAACAAATATTGAACAAACAAGGAAAGCAGATTATTCCAGTACAAGATTTAGGGGCAAGTGTCATGGTGATGTTCCAACTAGTACATAAGGATTATGGAGCTATATTCTCTATATTATCCTTATAATTTCCCCTTATTTCTTTATCAGTGGAATGGTAGATAGCTGGGAGCCAGGAGCCTCTCCGTCAGTGGAATGGCTGGGAGCCAGGAGCCTATCCGTCAGTGGAATGGTAGATACCGTGTTTCCCCGAAAGTAAGACCTAGCACTATCTTCAGGGATTTCTGTAATATAAGACCTAGTTCGGTGGTAGGTCTTATATTACAGAAATCCGCTAGGTCTTACTTCCGGGGTAGCTGCACATAAACTGTGTAAAGACCGGCCGCAGCTTCAGCCCCGCCCACACACCAGCCTGCCGCAGCTTCAGCCCCGCCCACACACCAGCCTGCCGCAGCT
>NW_017306728.1:633324-679357 GCF_000935625.1 Nanorana parkeri
CACCCGCAGCTCCAGCCCCGCCCACACGCACAATGGAAGCGACATCCGCCGGGACCGGCAACAGCACGCCGCCTTCCGGGACCTCGTCCACTCCTCCCCCAGCCAGGTAAGACATCCCCCGAAAATAAGACTGTCTTATTTCGTGCAAAAAAAATAAAATAAGACAGTCTTATTTTCGGGGAAACACGGTGGCTGGGAGCCAGGAGCCTCTCCGTCAGTGGAATGGCTGGGAGCCAGGAGCCTCTCCGTCAGTGGAATGGTAGATAGCTGGGAGCCAGGAGCCTATCCGTCAGTGGAATGGTAGATAGCTGGGAGCCAGGAGCCTCTCAGTCAGTGGAATGGTAGATAGCTGGGAGCCAGGGGCACCCCCCATCGGTGTCACTGGCATGGTGTACACACGGATCCCTCCATCATTCTGTCGACCTATTAAGCCCCTCCCACTTTTTCATGCACAGTATAGACAACCCCTCCCCCATAGCTTCACCTGCAGTCTCTAGAACCAATGAGGTGGGAATTCATACAAAACGGGAGCAAACAGAAAGTGGAGCTTTTGCCCATAACAACCAATCAGCTACTATCTTCAGTCTGTTCGGTTAAGCCTTGGAAATTAAGCAGAGAAGCTGACTGGTTGCCATGGGTAACCGCTGCAGACCCACCGGCTTTCACATACAGAGAAGGACCCTGGCATTGCATAAGGCTGTCCACATCAAAGGCATTTTACAGGGCAGCCTTACGCTGCCAGCGATTCCTGTAGATGGTGCCACTGGTCTTGGAGGGGGGGGGGTGCATAACTTGTGCTATTGCCGGAGTTGTATCCCAACACCACACTGTGAATTAGGCAGAGTGGGTACCAGCACCGCGCCCCTCTATGGAGGGCGCCTGCAAGCCAGTGCCTACTCTGCCTAATGTGAACAAACCATCACTGAATAGAATACAACCCAGCATACAAGTTAGAATGGGGTGAAGTTCCTCTCAGCGTCCAGATCAGTTTTCCTATGACAAGTCTGCACACCGCGGCAGCTGCATACAGGCCTCCCACTACGCAGCCCTCTACTCCCAGCTCAGTGTAACTGGTTGCTACGGGCAACAGCTGTACTTCCGGTGTGCAGAGCTCTGTGCGGGCCGAGCCTCCCACACAGCACAACCAAAGAATACATGACATAAACACAGAGCCGCCCCCTCTACACACATCATGACCGGGGGTCCCAGTGCCGACCATTCCACCCACACCACCTCCAATACACTAGAAATGCACATTACCAGGTGTCATAGACTCCCACACTGCGACCTTTACGCACGGCGTACGGCATGACTGCAGACAACAAAAACAAACACACCACGAAGATCCCGGACTGAGTAAGCAATACTGAGCGCCGCCCTCTCCTGCTGTATATATACAGCGCGGTAAACACTGCCTCGTGTGTGGGAGGAGCCTCAGAGACCTGGACCCGCCCCTGCATGGAGGAACCGCCCCTGCATGGAGGAACCGCGTGCGCCTCTGGAGGGGTTTCTGGTTCTGAGAACTCATCAGATTATAGGAAGATCTGTAGTTATAATAAAAATCCAAACAGTGTGCTGGGGAGAAGACTTTCACAGCCTGTGATCACATATTTGAATCATTCTGCAATTAAAGTGATATTAAAGTCTAATCAAACCTCTCCTGACATGTTTTATGTTATACACGTGATTAGGGTGCAACACGGTGCCTGTATACAGCCCCCACTCCCCCGCACCTCCTTACCTGACTATATATATAAATATATATACATATCTTGTATTGTAATAACTGAAATGTCTTCCTTATATTGTAAAGCGCTGCACAAACTGTTGGCGATATATAAATCTTGTATAATAATAATAACACAAGGGCAGTGATGTCACTAAACTTGGACCGTGTCACTTTAGCGATCCTGTCACTGGCCGCGAGTTGCCAACAACAGGATTTCTCTAGAGAGTACCAGGGGCGTATCTGCCGCCAGGCAAACGAGGCGTTTGCCTTGGGCGGCAATTTTCAGGGGCAGCCGGGCGGAGGAGTCAAAAGACGGAGTCGGCAAGGTGGCAGAAGAGGCGGCGGAAGAGTCGGAGCAGCAGGAGGGGGCGAGGTGGAGCAGCAGGAGGGGCCGGGACGACGTCGGATCAGGAAGGGGCGGGGCCAGGGCGCCGTCACGCCATAGGAAGCCGGGTCACCAAAGAGCCGTCGGGCTGCGGAGGAGGCCAGGTCCTGCAGCACTAGTCCAGTGGTGAAGGAGGCCAGGGACCAATCAGCAGGTAAGATTATCACACTGCTGCTAAAGAGATCCTGCAGAGCCCAGCATGGATTCTGCACAGCCCACCTGAGAGTCTCTGTGGGCTGTGCAGTGACTGTGGTGGGGTCTATGGTGGGCAGAGCACACCGGTCTGCAGGGTCTCAGGGGGGTGCATGATCTGTGGTGGGTTCTGCAGGGTCTCGGGGGCTATGCAGGATCTGTGGTGGGCTCTCTGGACAAACCAGAATACACCACTGAACGTAACTACAAATCATTGGGCCCCATGGCAAAACATTTGGGTCCCCATCCCTGGCGTACTCTCTGTAGTGGCTTGCAGTGTCAGCTGTGACAATACGTCATTGATCTTAAGGCCAGGTTCACACCTAGGCGATTAAGTCACGCGATATCGCATTCAATTCTATAGAAGCTGTCCACACCTTTGCGATTTGTCATGTGGTAGAAATCGCCTGTCGTGCAAAAAGGTGCAGGGGCTATTTTCGGGCGATTGTTGGGCGGTTTGGGTCCCATAGCCATCTCTATGCATTGAAAAATGCGCCATAACCGTGAGGTTTACAAAGCAAAATTGCGGAAAGGAAAATGTGCGACAACCGCACAAAAACAGCTCACCAGCTCAATCACCTATGTGTGAACGTAGCCTAATAGGACGTATGTATCAAGGACAGGCAGCAGAAGAGCTGTCAGCTAGGGATTGGCTCGATGTTCAAGTCAAACATCGGCAGTTCGTGTGTTCGGCGAACACATGAACTGTCAGGGCGTTCGGCGGGCTGTTCGCCTGCCGAACTCCCCACAGTGCCTTGTGAGCCCAAAGGTCAGGTGCAAGACAAAGGGCCATTGTATCTGTAAGACTATATACATGTATCTACTCTTTATCATATTAAATAATCGCCTCTGCATTTGATTATTACTGGTTTTAGTAATAACTAGCTCTGAAATTAGAAGTCTAAGAAAAATAATAGCAATTAGTGTAATAGTGCAGACTCACCAGAGGTCCCGGTTGGTCTCAGCAGGTGCGGGTGGCATGGATCCAAAGAAGGAGATTTGCTGTAACCATGCACCGCGATAAACAGGAAGGCTGCCGGGACCTTGTGGGGGATCTTTGCAGCCTTCCTGTGAAGCCCAGCATCTGTTTAAAGCACTGGCTTTGGTTTAAAAATGTAAAGCTGCATGAGAGGTGCATGAAATGAAATGGCGGGCCGGATTTGGCCTGCGGGACTTGTGTTTGACACATGTGCCCTTAAGAGAACTATGGCAAAAAAAAATTGGGCCATAGTTCTTTTTTAACACAGTAATTTGCTGCATATTTAACAATTTTTTTTTCTGCTCACGGGTGCACGCAAACAAAAACAGCCGGTACCACTTTTTATGACTACATGTAGTGTGCGGCCTCCCCCCTCTATTGCTGGCGCGCTCCCTCTGCCGGTTATCCTAGGCTCCGCTGTCCCCCCTGCGAGCCCAGGACCGGCACAACAGCTGCCCATGCTGAGAAGGAGGAGAGATCAGCATCCCCCCACCACTGATCTCTCCTCCTCTCTCTCTAAAGGCAGAAGCGATGTGTATTACATCACTTCCGCCTTTAATCTGTCATTTCTCTGGCTGCTATAGCCAGAGAAGAAGCTGGTGAAGTAGATCTCAACTTCATCAGCTACTTTGGGGGTCCCTAGTTGGCATTAGGGGTCTTAGAGACCCCGATTGTCTCCATAAAGAGGACCTGTCAGTGTGCCTGTGCTATCCAATAGGGGGATTGTTAGCCCCCTATGTGATAGCATAAAGAGGACCTGTTTTAAGTGTAACAAAAAAAAGTTTTAAAGAAAATTTAAAGTCTCATAAGAAAAAAAAAAAACACCCACAAAAATGTAAGGCCCCCTCATGCACCGTCGTTCCGTTCGTTTTTTCAGACTAGGGTGGAATCAGAGGTAACCAGATGTAAATGGTGTGACGATAATGGGGTGTGAGTCGGAATATTAAAAATAGAATTCTCTTGTCCCCCCAGTTCAGAGCAAATGCAGGCTTTCATTTAGCCATTTGCCAGCTCCCTCCACATACCACAGAACAGAGATCTGCTTTCTGGCCTGTGATCTTCAGATCTTTATTGCCTCAGCCCTAGTGAAAGTTCAAAATATATCTCTAAAGGTGGCCATACACTCTACAACCATCGCAAGACCTTAGTCTTGCGATGGTTGTACAGAGATTAAAAAAACGTACGATCTGCCTATCTTGGACAGGCAGATCGCACTCTCGATCATCGCAAGCCCGCCCCCCTGAGGGGCGGGCTTTCGATGACTGCAATGCTGAACGGGCGTTCTAACCAGCCGAGAATCGTACGATTCCCGGCTGGTTTTCGAACATGCTGGTTCGACAGAAGACGTGCGACCGTACAGTAGAAACGGTCGCACGTCTCCGTTCACACTGCTCGATTATCGTACGAAAAATCGATCGCATACGATTATCATACGATAATCGTGCAGTGTATGGGCACCTTTAGTCTTTTATAGCTGTCCCTAATTAAAGGCATGGCACCAGGCACTCATCTATTACCAGTGGACAAGTTAATATAAACAAGCAGGTCTGGTAGAGATGGTGACCCCACATTCACCCAAAAGTCATAAATCTGAGTTACAATATCAGCTACATTCCATAATTTGGAATGGGGCGGTGATAGTGTAAAATAAAGGTTCATCCTCCGCCTGCTTTCCAGCCCCAGCCCTGCCCTAGGGGCTGGTTCCTAAAGGTCTGACAAAAAGATGCTGAACTAGCTAGAAATGGCTTTTGCTTTAACCCTTTCGCTGCCAAGGACGTACGTCGTACGGAGCTACAAAAGTGCTTCCAGCTGGCCAGCTCAGTACGTCGTACGGACCTGGCATTTACAGTTCTACTATAAGCTGATGATCGCATAATTTTAAAAATACGAGGAACTAAGAAGTCTTAACAACACAGAAGAGTTCCTCTTTAATCCCTGGACATTATCTGTTGAAAGCTTGCTTGAAGAAGAGCCCTTCAGACTTCTCTATTGCTTATACAACTCTGAACTCTGTCAGAACTCCTAAACCCAGGACTGTTGAGTATTCCCCTTTTATTTTGCTGTTGTATATACAGTATCTCACAGGAGTACACCTCTCACATTTTTGTAAATATTTTATTATATCATTTCATGTGACGACACAGAAGAAATTACACTTTGCTACAATGTAAAGCAGTGAGTGTACAGCTTGTATATCAGTGTACATTTGCTGTCCCCTCAAAATAACTCAACACACAGCCATTAATGTCTAAACCGCGGGCAACAAAAGTGAGTACACCAATAAGTAAAAATGTCCAAATTGGGCCCAATTAGCCATTTTCCCTCCCCGGTGTCATGTGACTCGTTAGTGTTACAAGGTCTTAGGTGTGAATGGGGAGCAGGTGTGTTACATTTTGTGTTATCGCTCTAAGGAGAACTCACTTCTGTGAGATACTGTATATATTTTGTTTTTGTTTTTTAATATCTTTTTCTGAATATTCTCTGCACCGTTTCTTTTATTAAAAAGACGATCTTCAAAAACAATCGCTCTAAATAAGAACTCAGTGAAGAGCGCTACTGTATAGTGAATCCTGTCATATTACTGTCTGAAGGGACAGCGATATCATAGGCATTGTTTAAGTGTTTTAAATTGGTGCAGCATTTGCTGGGAATGGTCTGTGTTTCCGTTAAAAAACACATGGTGGCAGTGAACATTTGTGGATAAAGGGTTGACTGCGGAGTTAACCAACCCTGGTGACGATCGCTCTGTCTGCTGGCCTGAGATTGTGTCCCGTGAGCTGGGGAATCTCCATGCCGGGTGAGCCCGAGAGTGGTACTGCCACGTCCTTGTGACGCCCATGCTCGGTTCAGACTTGTAGATAGTTACGTGTGATTGACGTACAGCGGGTTCGGGCCGGGCGTATGTCACAAATGGATGTCCGTCCATTTAGATCTGGCTAAGTTCTAGCCATGGTAGCTCAGGGAGTGAGGGAGGAGTTCCATTTGCCGGTCTAAAAATTCATCACATAGCTGGATGATGTATTCATCAGGTTGTGCAACATGGCAAAGCATTGACCAACAAACACTTGGAAACGTCATTTGGATGCAGGACTGTCGTGTCTACCATGGGGAGCAATAAGGCTGCTAGGGTATAAAGCATTGATCTTCATTCTATTCTAGAAAACAACATAATGCTTTACCACTCCACTACAATGAAACAAGTATGTTTGGCTCAATCACAAACTTCCTTGTGCTATCAGAGCGTATTTGCTGAATGCATAAGATTTCCATGTTTTATTGTGGTCAGCTAGATGTCTACAAGTATCCTCAACCATCAGGCAGCAATCAGCATGTGTTACCCTAAGGCAACTAAAGATGTATATGTGCTGGAATAAGAGAACAAGACAATTCAATATTTAATGATCTATTTACAACATTTTATTTAATATGCTTCAAAGAGCCAAAATAAAAGACTTTACAGAAGACATTAAAGTGATGTGGGAGTACTCAACATAAACAGCATTATATACGATCAGTATATGACTACATGAAAGGTAACCTTTGGACCTCCTGAAAATTCTAGTTGCCTGCCTGTCTCTGGCTTCACAACTACTTACATCACAGACCTGAAACAAGTATGCAGCAAGTAATGTCAAACCGCCATGTCTGAATGGTTTACCACTGAGTTGGTTTATTGACACTCACCCTGTAAGGCCCCATTCACACAAGGACTTATGTCGTGTTCTAGGATTCCCGCAGCAAGAACCTATGAATTCCTGTGGCAGGAATGCCAGGTGTCCCCCGCTCAGATTCAGCTTTGTACACATTTGAAGTAAATGACAGGGTGACAGTTGCGGCATCTTCCAGCGGCAGTCCGAATGTACTCATACATAGCATGATTACATGTGGTTTGGATGCAGTCATCCTTTTATTAAAGTGGAACTTTACCTATATCTTACTAAAAATGTCTAAAAGGTGCCTTTGTTGTTATTTTAATGACAATCTACAAACACATAGTTCTAGATAATTGCCAGCTCTGTATTCTTTGCATACCTTATTTCTTTCCCAGTCTACTCACAGTGGCCATGTTAACTGAGGGCAGGTTACTAGCTCTCCCTTTACTTCCTGGAACTCTGGCACATGTGACTAGGACATGTGACCATGCACACCAGCTCAGGGGAGGAAAATGCCTCTCCCTGAGATCTCATGAGATTGCAGATGAGATTTCCCAGCAATGCTCTGCTCATGTAACCTTCCCAGGATGCAACGCTTTGGCACGTACATAATTTGTGCCAGAACTGGACCAGGAAGTAGAGGAACTCTGTAAATATATGATAAACAAGTTTGTTTCGCTAATGCATGCAAGATGATTTTAAATCAGAATGCAGAGCTGCAAGCTAATGTGAATTTTAGTAAAAGGGGGTAAAGGTCTTCAATAGGTGGAGCGGCCGCATATAAACAGGACACCTGGGATTCCTGACGGAGGAATACATAGGTTCTTGCTGCAGGAATTCCACAATGCCCCATGTGAATGACTGCATACTTCCTACAGGTCAGAGACTTCAGTCAGCACTGGAACCAGAGGCAGCCCGATAACCAGCATTTCCAGAAGGAGACCCAGTCATGGTAGACGATAAGTTTCCTGTAAAGGTATGCAAAAAACAAAGGTTACATTGACCTTCAGCCTCCATTTAATAAAGCAAAGAGCAGTGTGAAATAAATAAACCCGATTCCACCTGTCATCCCTCCGGAATGATGACAACGAAAGATGGTTGCAGACTGTTCACTTCATGTATGTCAGGTAAGCAGAGTATTATAGCTTTGGATGGAGTGGAGAGGGATTAGAACCCGCCCGGATTTTATTGCTGCCTGTGTCCCCGTTCGGGAGTTTCACCCTCTATTTGTCCTGGTGATCGTGATCACTGGAAGTGAAAGAAAATCCCAAATTTTGGGTCGTCACCAGAACAGATACAAATCCAGAACAGGAATAGATGGGAAATCTTCCAATGGGGACACTAGTTCTGGTGACCCTGCTGACCACCAGCGATTTCCCTCTCATTTCCTGTTGCAGCTATTGGACAGGAAGTGAAAGGGAATCTTACCAATGGGACAAAAGATTGTAAAAAAAAAATAAAATAAAAAAATGGAAGAAGCTGATATATCTCTTACTCAATCCAAAAAAAGTGTTTGCTTCAATTTGACTTTAAGCCTGAGGAATATATATGATCTAAATTCAACTTGTTAAAGACTTCTTAGCTCCTTCTCTAGCAAGTCTGTCAGCCTCTTCGTTTCCTCCAAAGCCAGCGTGTCCTGGGATGTGTATCTGCAAGGGAAGGTAGAACGTGTTACAGAACCAGTCTTATTTAAACACCAGAATATTTCAAATACATACATACATAATACACGCATATCATAGTGTAATATTAAATGGGTAAGCCAAACACACACACACACACACACACACTTACCCGGCCATGGACTGTGTCTGTCTGATGTGTGTGGCCCCAGGGCCCTGCTCTCAGGCTTCCCTAGACTGGAGCAGCTGCATGCTGAACTCTGCAGCACGGCTTTCAGTGGCAGGGGCTCGGCCAGGACAGAGTGCCACCTGCTGGCCAAGTCAGAGAACAGCAAGCAGCAGCTGAGCTCCCAGATAAATGGAGCAGCCAAATTGAACTTGCAATCACGATCTACCAGAAATAGCTATGCGATTGACTGGTAGTTCGCGATCTACCTATTGGGCAACCTAGTCTACAGGGATCAGAGCAAAGCACCAATGATCTACTGATCACACTTGCAATGCTTTACTGGCTCCAATGCAAAAAAAAAAAAAAAAATGTTCAGGTTTATGTAGAAATGTGCATTTATTATTTTCTAAAAGGTGGAATTTCCCTTTAAAATAAAAATGCATTCCAGTACAAGAAACTTTTGCAAAGTAGTGCGATTTGTACATGTGTAGCGACTCAACTGTCCTTTTTTTTTAAAAACAGAGGCCGTGTCCGTTATACTGACCCATTTCACATCAATCCCGTTCACTAGACTGTGCAGTTTTTCAAAGTCCTCCCTGTTTTTGACATCTGCACCAGTGCTGAGCTTCCAGCCATTCTTTTTCCACGTATGTATCCATTTAGTGATAGCTAAAAACAACATACAAACATATGTATAAGAAATATATGGACTAACTGCAAATAAGGCATAACAAGGGAATACTATGGCAGGAATAATCCCCCCATGGCTCTTACCATTTATTGTAAACATGCTGTCCGTGTACAGCACAAGCTTTGCGATATTCTGGCTTTTGGCCTGTTCTATGGCTTTGCATGCTGCCTGCAGGAAACATTGAGTGTTAGTTCATTTCTATTCCAAACAACTCATCACAGGTTCAATATGTCTCAAAGGAGTAGTTCATGTGGCTGTTTAAACCTTTTGCTGCCAAGCCATTTTTTGCAGTTTTTGAGTCATCGGTCCGGGTCACCTGCTGCCATTTTTCTGCACCCCAGTTCCTATGTTTTCGTACATAGTTGAGTTGCTTGACCGCAAAAATATGACAGGAGGTTCACTGGACTAATGAGTCAAAATGTGAAATATTTGGCTGTAGCAGAAGGCGGTTTGTTCGCGGAAGGCCTGGAGAGCGGTACAATAATGAGTGTCTGCAGCAACAGTAGAGCATGGTGGAGGTTCCTTGCAAGTCTGATTGGCCCCAAATTTATTCTGCAGAAGGAAAACGACACCAAACATTCAGCTAATGTCATTAAGAACTATTGTCAGTGTAAAGAAGAACAAGGAGTTCTGGAATGATGTCCGCTGTCCCCTCTGCGGGCCCGGGACCGGCTCAGCATGAAGATCGGAGGGAGTGCAGCATTGTTCCACTTGCTGATATCCTCTCCGATCTCTGAATGCAGAAGTGATGTGTATTACATCACTTCTGCATTCAGCTGTCATTTCCCTGGCTGCTATAGACAGAGAAGAAGCAGATCTCTGCTTCATCAGCTTATTTGGGGGTCCCCAGGTAACATTAGGGGTCTTGAGACCCCTAATGTCTCCATAAAGAGGACCTGTCAGTGTGCCTGTGCTATCACATAGGGGATTGTTAGTCCCCTATGTCATAGCAATAACAATACGTGTTAAAAAAAAAAAAAAAAAAAAAAAAAAAATGGAAGCCCCCCCAAATTGTTAAGTCCCCCACCACCACGTTTACGCACATATAAACGTAAATACGCGCCGGGTGCACCAACATGCGAAAATAACAATTGCACTGCACATATCACCCCAACTGTTGGAGTGCAAGCACTAATTTTAGGGCCATCGATCACTGATTTTTTGCAGTTTCGTGCGCAATTTTAAGGCTTGACATGTTTTGTGTATATTTACCTGAGGTGACCCCGTCTTTTATATTTTACCAAAAAATTGGGTAATAATAAATGTTGCATAACTAAATATAAGGCACATTTGTTTTTGTTTTTAATTTTTGGTAATTTTTCAATATAGTAAAAAAAAATATATATATACCCCAGGGGTGATTAATTACCACCAAAAGAAAGCTATCTGTCCCCAAAAATGTAATAAAAATAAATTTTAGTACAGCGTTGCATGACTGAATAAATGTCAAAGTACTGACGTTTGGCAGAAGACATGCAAAGTCTCTTCTGCCACAAAGATTCTTCCTCTCTCCACCAGCGATTTTTTATTTTTCATGTACACTGTACAGCACATACACCACACAGCGTACTCACTCAGCCCATTAATGGCATCGCTAAGATGCAGTGAATGGGTTGGGTGCCGTGGAGGATGTAACTCCCGTGCGAATGCGCAGACATTTGTGGGCACTAAATTTTGCCCTGTAGAATTCTACAGGGCCTTTGCTTTCAGAAATGATAGAACTATTCCAGTCCCGAGGTGGTAAATCTGTGTTACTACAGCTGCTCCTGTTACATGTACACAAGTGAAAATGTACATATACACTGAGTGGCCAGATTATTATGAGCACCCCATCAGTACTTCGTTGGTCCACCTTTTGCCTTCAATAATGTGGCGATTCTTCTGGGCATTGACTCCACGAGATGTTGAAAGGTGATGCGAGGAATCTGACACCATGCCTGATGAATAGCACTGTCCAGTTCTGTGAGATTTGATGGTTGTGGAACCAGCTGCCTGATGGCTCTTCCAACTTCGTCCCACAAATGCTCAATTGGATTGAGATCTGGTGATTGTGGGGGCCACCTAAGCAAGGTAAAGTCTCCCTCATGTTCTTGAAACCACTCCTGCACAATACGAGCACCGTGGCATGGCGCATTGTCTTTTTGGAAGAAGCCATCTCCATTGGGATACGCCATCAACATGATAGGATGAACTTGATCAGCAACGATACTTTGGTATGTTGTGCTATTCAGACGTTGTTCCACACGAATTAAAGGGCCCAAATCATGCCAGGAAAACATGCCCCAAACCATAACACTGCCCCCACCAGCTTGAAGGGTTGTACTCATGCATGTGGGGTGCATGCTTTCATGCTGTTTCCGCCAAATTCTCACTCTGCCATCTGCATGATGCAACTGGAAACGTGATTCATCGGACCACATGACTTTTTTCCAATGCTCGACTGTCCAATCCTTGTGTTCCTGTGCGAATTGGAGACGTTTTATCTTGTTAACTGCAGACAGCAAAGGTGTTCGAACAGGCCTTCGGCTTCCATATCCCATACGATGCAGTGTACGGCGAACAGTGCGTTCAGAGATCATTTGAGAGGATCCCTGATTAAGATCTGCAGTAATTTGATGCACTGTTGCCCTTCTGTGTCTTGTACCAGTCTTGCCACTCTCCATTCTGCCCTAACATTGACTAGTCGCTGACGGCCACAATTCACACGTTCAGACCCAGATTTTCCGCTGACAGTCCAGTCTTTAAACACTTTAACAACAGCTGCTCTTGAACATTTAACGAATTCTGCTGTTTTGCTGATACTCGCTCCATGGCTCCGAGCGCCAACAATCATCCCACGTTCAAAGGCTGTTAAATCGTGTTGTTTCCCCATATCTTCCAAAAAACATCACTTCTACTGTCGTGGTATACAACCTGCTTCCCTATTTATAATGGTCTGGCCCTCTAGCAACTTCAGCTCGGATTATAGCTAATTTGCCTACAAACGTCAGGTGGTCATAATAATCTGGCCACTCAGTGTATATCTTCAATGGAAATGAGTGCAAAAAATATTAAAAACACGACTTTACCATAAAATAAACTACCTGGATCTCTGCTCGCTGATTTGTTTGTCTTCCATCAAGTTTTTCTGCCACGTTCCTATTTACCACAAGAAACACGTGAACAGTAACTGGGAAAACACAGGTAACAATTGGGAACACTGGTAATATGCCACACAGAAAAAAAAGTTTGTTTTAATGTTTTTGGTTATAATTCATAGACTAATTTCTTTATTTTCAGAGTGGCAATCAGTGTGTGATAAATTTATCTAAACATAATATAAGCATTCAGGTGGAGCAAAGCAAGTGTGTAACATTTTAGCAGCCCCCTTTTAGATCAGTCCATCATTAGCATGCAGTTAGGTGATACCAACTGGCATAAATTCAAGCTTTTGCTGGTGGCCATCTGTATTGAATTGGAGAGCTCTTTCACTTTTACTTGCACAAGGTCTTTGTTGATCAGCCTCAGGGTTCCTACATAAAATAAAATCCATGATCAACTTTTACCAAGCTTAAAAGAGAGCTATGGGGTAAGCGTTTTTCCCCATAGTTCTCTTTATAGTCACAGGACCCAAAGCTCGGTATATAGCAGGCTATTGCCCGCTATATTCTGAGAGTGCCGCAGCCGGGACGGATCCTGACAATACAGTCAAGAGCCATCCAGCTGGCTGATTGGCAGCAGGCTCTGCCTATCTAGAGGCTGTGCCCGCCCCCTCTCTTGTCCATACCTCCAGTCAGCGCTTCTAGGATCAGAGAGGGGAGGGGGGGAAATCCCTGCGGAGAGGAGCGATGACGGACAGCCACCACTCTCTGCTGGGAGATGATAGGGAAGTCAGCGGTCGGTGGTGTGTTTTTGCGGACTTCCATAGAGCCGAAGTGTGACAGTTTCAAAGTCACACGGCTCTAACTAGGAAATCCCTCATCTCATAGTTCTCCTTTAAAGTAGTGTTGGGGATACCTTGTTAATGAGGAACTCCAGGATTTTGAAAAGCTAACCCTTGTAGTAGGGCTACGCCTACACTACAGGGGTAACTTTTCAAAATCCTGGAGTTCCTCTTTAACAAGGCATCCCCAACACCACTTTAGGTTAGCATGCACGCTAGTCTAGGTCACAATTGGCTGGTAGGGATAAGCAAGGAGCATGTGTATCTAAAAGGGATGTCATGAATACCTTCCTTCCTAGAAGACTTGAAAACACTGCAGCCATGATCATCCCCTCCTTATTTCCTGAAACATATTGCTTTTACCACTTGTCACCAGACACTTCAAATAAGTTATGTGCTGTATAGAAATGATCACTCTCTTTCTCATTTTTAGCTACGCAACCTTGCTGTAAGGAATTAATCTTAGTTGCAGCAAGGGAACCTGGACAAAAGTGGAGCAACAGAAACCAAGCATGTTCAAAGCGGAACTACAACCTCCTATACCTTACAGCCAAGGAGGTTGCCATCTTATCCTCTACTTGGATTGCAGGCGCCTTGGTGCTGCACAAGTGATCAGCTATGACACCAGCCAATTGGAGGGCTTAAAAGTTCGGTTGAGGGGTGACATTAGCACACTGACAACCTTGACAGATGGCATGCCTTAAAAGTAACTGTTTTTACTATGTACTGGCTACTGAAAGAAAAAGAAATTTGCTCGAGGTCATACAACTCTAACGCTGTGTTGACACATGCCCATTAAATAAATGGAAACCCATGAAAATGTGAGGATGCACTTCATGAACATGCAACTGCTTAAATTTCATGATTAAAATAACCATGCAAAGTTTTAAAACCACTCTAGCTGTAAGTCACCTGCAAGAGAAGAGCTGGTATACTCACTACTTTGGCAGCCTGTGACTTTTACCTTGCCTTCATTTCAGTACTGCAGCCTTCACCACTGTCTTCGGCATTCAACACTTTTGGGAGCGCTGGATGCGTGTGTCCCCCACCATATGCCATGGTTTCTTCTTCCAACACCTACGCCACTATAGCAGGACTGTAGGTTTGGAAGGAAGGGACCAGCGTTAATGTAAGGTTGGAAGGAAGGGACCAGCAGTAACGTAGGGTTAAAAGGAAGGAAGAGACCAGCAGTAACGTAGGGTTAAAAGGAAGGAAGAGACCAGCAGTAACGTAGGGTTAAAAGGAAGGAAGAGACCAGCACTAACGTAGGGTTAGAAGGAAGAGACCAGCAGTAACGTAGGGTTAGAAGGAAGAGACCAGCAGTAACGTAGGGTTAGAAGGAAGAGACCAGCAGTAATGCAGGGTTAGAAGGAAGAGACCAACAATAATATAGGGGTAGAAGGAAGGGCTCAGCATGCAGAAGACACACTATTCAACACTCCCAGAAGTGCTGAAGGCCAATGATGCTGGCAAAGCCACATTTCTGGAATGGAGAGTAGTGTGGAGAAAGGGCCTGCTAGCGAAGTATACTATCTCTTCTTTTGCAGGTGATCTTCAGCTTTAGTATTTTAAAACAACACAGGTCACTTTAATACACAAAGAAAAGACAAATGCTTGTATTTTACATTTTTCTGCTGTAATTAATAATTGCAAAATCACTTACATGGGGTGGTTTGGTCCCCAGTAAACCCCAATTCCAGCTCGTGCCTTAAGTTTCCCATTTTGTGAGCAGCAACCATCAGTGTACACCACAGTGGCATCTCCTGTCAATAAATTCTATATGTAGCATTAAATCCAAATCAAAGAGAAATTGTGTTAAAGCAAACTTGTCACAGGGTCACATAAAGCAAATTGTTCTTGCAGCAGGCACCATTGCAATTCCTGCATAAACCCTCAAACAATGTCTTCTCTGAAAGTGCTAAAGGTATGCCCCCTTCTCCTCACATGTTAATCCTTGGACCTGGCAACAGTTCATTCAGGCACTAAGCGCTGCATTGTGGGATGTAGAGGAAATGTCAATGTTTGCTCCATATAAAGTGGCGGAACTATTGCCATAGCGACTCAGACGACCGTTATGGGGCCCGGGCCACAGGGGGGCCCAGCCAGGACGAGGAACAAAGGGGTCCCCCTGGTGCCGCGTGGGCCGCCATGGCATCGCAGGCTGCTGGCTGTCACTGGCAGCTGTGAGGAGGAATGTGCTGCTGTCCAGATCACTGACCTGATCTGGACAGCGGCGCATTCCTCCTCACAGCCGCTGATGAGTGAGTGACACCCAGCAACTGCGGAGGAGGCAGGGCCAGTCATCAGCAGCTGCGGAGGCGGCGGCGGTGAAGCCCGCCAGCGACCGTGAAGGAGGAGGATCGGGGCTGACAGGTAAGAGGTGTGCAGGGGTGTAACCAGCCCACCTGATACCTTGCAGAGCCCACCATAGAGTCTATGGTGGGCTCTGCAGGGTCACTCTCAGGTGGGCTCTGCAAGGGGCGTAATTAGAAATCACAGGGCACCATACAAAATTTTGCCATATTCAGAAGTTTTTATAGCGTTAGGGCAGATGGACTAAGGATATTACATGGCTACAGTATGCATGGTTGTTGACAGGTCTGTTATACAGGTGAAACTCGAATAATTAGAATATCGTGCAAAAGTAATTGCAGTAAGTGCTGCAAAAGGGGCCCAAACCAAGTACTGAGATATTACTAGGAGACATTTTACATTCAAACATTACCCAGGAAACACTTTTATGTAGTCATGCGCGAATTTGCACAACACCATTGAGTCTATGGGGCCAAATCGCGCAGCATCCGCCAAAAATAGGTCATGTTCGAGCTACAAGTTTGAGCGACGAGCTACAGGCGACATTGAGCTGTGAACAGCTCCATTGAAATACATTGGAACGCTACATTGAGCGACATTGCGCGGAAATATGAGCGATAAACCGCTCAAAAATAAAGCTAGCTATACACGATAAACATGTAGTTCTTATTCAAAATATTTTTTCGATTTCTAATAGTTAACAAAATCCTGTTAATGTAGTTGAAAGAAAAAAAAAAAGAAGTGCAACACACACACTTTTAAAATTTGTACACCTTTTTGAGTTATACTTCTTTGCTCACAGGAGTACATTGCATAATGTGATCTAAAATCAGCCAATAGTGGGCTGGAGCTCGCTATCAGCAGGTCACAGCCATGCAGCAGTCTAGAAGGATCCCAACAATATAGTCGGTATCCATCCCAGGTGTTTGATTCACAGCTGATTCTACCTTTTAGTGTGCGTCTGAGAGCCAGATCCAGCAGCGTCCGCCCCCCCTGGGAGAATTTCCATCAGAGGTGCCGCTAGAAGCAGAGACCATGAGCTTTCAGATCAGCCGTCACATGATCTGCCAGATTGTGGTAACCCATGTGCAGCAGAGAGTATAGTTACATAGTATTTGAGGTTGAATAAAGACATTAGTCCATCAAGCCCAACCTATTAGGATCTCATTCTAGGAGTACCTGTACCCCTGTATATTACGGTCCCTTAAGAAATCGTCCAAAAGTTTCTTGAACAATTCCACATTCTTTGCTGAAATCACTGTCTGTGGCAGTGAGTTCCAGACCCAATGTGTATTTATTTCTTTTCATGATCCCAAACATCTCCTTTAAGAGCTTTAAAACGAAATTAGTTGACTTGATAATGGCATCATTGAATGTCCTGATGAACAATTTTTTCTGCATTCCGTATAAATGTTCAACTGAAATTCTAACTGTGTATTCCTAGATTAACCTGCTACATAGACAGGACTGACCCTTATCATATGCCAATTTAACAGCCACTGAAAAGGAGCACCAAAGCTTAAAAAGTGTATCCGAGCCTAATAGACATTGAATATATTGCAACTTACCAGTCCATAAATGTGGTGGCTGCATTCGTTTTCTATTTTCAGAATTTTCCTTTATGGTCACTAGTAATCCTGGCAGTAACACACTTGCTATCCTATTGTGATAACATTCACTCACCATACTGTAGCTATGTAATAGCAGAGTCGTCACCCTAGTGGACTACAAAAACCTATCTTCTTCTTGCAAACAGAAGGAAGGGGTTCTGTAGTCCTTAGAGATATCTGGGAAAAACGTAACTGATAAAAATGCAGCACATAGAGGGAGCACAGGAAAATATCAGCTGCCAAGATTTCTGGCAAGATCTAAAGGAAGAATAATAATAATAATCCTGAATATACCCATATTAGTAAATGAGTGTCCAATCATGGGTGGTAAGGCACTGATATCAATCAGTTTAGTTCGTTTAGGTGAAGACTGATCCGTAGTAGAGATGCTAGAAAGCTGGAGCGGTCTCTTGGCACGGAACGAAGGAAGTACATTATCCTGTTTTTCTTTGCTTGCAGAGGGATTCTGTGTGCCACCACTACCTGGAAAAAATACAATTTACTATTGATTATTTGGGGCGAGGCCAGCAAACAAGATCTGCGTCAGAATGTCACATTTCAACAAAATTATTTTATCCACTTCCAATATGTTGCGCCCCCCCAAATAAGGCTGCTTCATTATAGGGACCTGCCTCTATGCAGTCTCGCACACTATCCAATTTCAAGCCACTACAGTCCTGATACATGTTCTCCCCTGTAAGCCCTGAAGAAGGGGCATTTGTATGAGCCCCCAAAAACACGTTGGCTATTTCAATATTATCCCCTCAACCCCATAATAAAGATGTATCTGGGACTATTAAACAGAGTGTAGCGCTTCAGTTTACAGTACTGCAATCCAAACTTGCCAGCTCATTAAGAGTTAATATCCTACCACAGCCACAGTTCCCTCTCCCTCCTGCCACATCATAGCCCTCTCCTCTTCTGGAAGTGTCTAATTACTGTCTGTGCTGGCCTAGCTATTCTGGACCTCCTTTCACCTTCCTATACAAACTTTCGTACTGTATCTATGTAGAAGCAGAGTTGTCACTGCCAGGAACCAGTCCAAGTCTGCTGGGGCTGCCGATATCACATCCTTATGGGAAGATTGTTGTTCAAATGAATGGCCTGGTGACAAGGCCAGGAACAAGGAAGCACAGATGAACAATTATGTTATTTGCAAAGCACACTTACCTGTATCTATGAAATAAATCCCCACGTATTGTTACTCTTATTACTGCTTTATGTTTGAAATTAGGTAAAGATAACTAAAGCGGGCATTGCCTCTCTGGGTAAACCTCATTGCGCTACCTGCTTATATTTCTCCATGACTTTAGTGATGAGATGATATCAAAAGTTCTCAGATTTGCCTTTACTCTACCACAGGGGCGCCCACTATTTTTCATCTGGAGATCTACTTTTCAAATAACGAGCTCATTGAGATCTACCAACGAAAAAACACCTGCATTCAGGGGCGGGAGTGGGCGTGGGCTGCGCAGGTAGGCCCCTCACCCACAGTGCGATGGCCTGCATTAGTTCCTGTGTTCCAGTCCAATGCGAGCCGCAAAAATGCTGCAAGCACAATTTTTGCAGATCGCACTGGACCGCAATGCAGGCACTAATGTGCCTGCGTTCCGAGTGCAGGCGATCGCACTGTGGGCGATGCCATTGACTTCACCTGAACGCAGGGAGTCGGCCTGCTTACATTCCAGTGCATTCCAGTACATTACAGGTCCCGGCGTCCTGTTCTCCCGTGGTGCTCGTGTGGCCGACGTTGCACATGGGGTGTCCTGCACCTTTTCATCTGCAGCGTCTGACACATTCAGCTGGCAGCCGCACGAGCACCACGGGAGCATAGCCGTAGCCAGCTCCTTTTGCGCCTGAGGCAAGGAAAAAAAACTAAGTTTTTTAAATTTATTTTTTACTATTTTTTCATTATTTATTTTTATTGATTTTAAATTTTACTCTTGGGGGGCTTCGGGGAAATATTAGGGGTCTAAAAAGCCCCCTGATATTTCCCTTTTAAAATAGAAAAAGTAATTGAGGACACAAAGTCCTCAATCTCTTTTTCTGCAGCCTCTATTCTAAATGAATGGAAAGCACAGAGGCTTCCCATTCATTAAGAAAATATTTTACTATCAAGCTGTTTCTGAATGGGGAGGAGCCTCTGTACAGAGTGCTTCTCCCCATTGAGAAACTTATGAATGAACAGGAGGTGATGTAAATCACCTCCTGTTCATTCATTTATAACTGGGGACACATAGTACTATGTGTCCCCAGTTATTTACAAACACTGGAGTGATCAGCCGATCGCTCCAGTGTTTGTCCTACACAGAGGATTGGTACATACTAGTGACATGTACCGATCCTCTGCCGCTCGTCCACGCACAGGGGGGCTGCAACTTCTCTGGATCCCCCTGCTCTCCCGGGCAGAGGCAGCGGGGGATACGACGAGCCGCGGGGGGCGGAGCCGCTGTGACAGAACGGACGAGCAGTGAGGGGAGAGAGAGGCGCCGGCTGTCAGATCCTGGCCGAGCGTCTCTCTCTCTCCTCACTGCTCTGCATTAGTTAGTGACAGCGGCTCCGTCCTCCGCCCTCCCCCGCCGCCGGTTCCTTCACTTCTTCTCGGATCCCCGCTGGGGAGAGCAGCGGGGATCCAGAGAAGCGGCGGGAGGAGAGGACATGGCGATCTACCAGTGATCGCTACGCGATCGACTGGTAGATCGCGATCGACCTTGTGGGCACCCCTGCTCTACCACAACCATTGTGAAGCCGGGCAAAGAAGCCCCGCACCTCCAGCATGTAGAAATCTGGAGTGACAATGACCCCCCACCCACAGCCCAATCTTCGGGATGGCCATGGCAGTAGCGCGGGGATCTCACAACCAGAATCACCAAGAGGCATAGGAAGCCAGCAATCTAGCCCGCCAGTATCCAGTTAGAACCAAATTATCAGTGTTTGGCGAGTAGGATACTAGAAGACCAAATTTTTGCATGTCATATGAATACTGAAATGAGCAAATAAATATTGATAGCTATACATAGATGAACAATTTACATTTTATCGAACATCTAAGGGGCATATATCCATATTATGATCTTCCACCATAATTGCAGCCATTATTATTATTATACAGCATTTATATAGTGCCTACAGTTTGCGCAGCACTTTACAATATAAGGAAGACATCACAATTCAAGACAAGATGGTAAGGAGGGCCCCGCAATCTAAAATTCTAACTATACCATTTCAGTGACAACCTGAATGTGGTACAGGCACCATTAGATGTTAGTACATACTCTATATCAGGGGTAGGTAAACTTTGGCCCTCCAGCTGTGGTAAAACTACACATCCTATATACACCTGTCTCTGGGAGTCATGCCTGTGGCTGTCAGAGTCTTACAATGCCTAATGGGATTTGTAGTTCCACAACAGCTGGAGGACTTGTGTCTGCCTACCCCTGCAATGTATTATCTTTACAAGTGCCCCTGAAATGCATGGCAGTTTTGCATGTCAATATACTAGTCTTTAATTTGCTGAGAAACTCTAGAGCTAGCACATCCTTTCCTGCCAGCTACAACTCACTATTGGATCTTCAGACTGATGGGTGGACTCCAGTAGGAAGTTGTAGTAGGTTGGGTTGGGTGGACCCGGCCTATTAGCAAAAGTCAAAATAAAAATAGATATAAACCCTAACTGAATTAAATTTTCCTAAAATACCATTGGGGGGAGAGAGATTTATCAAAACGGGAGCAGACAGAATCTGGAGCAGCTGCCCAGGGCAACCAATCAGGTTCTTACTTCAGTTTGTTCAGTTAAGTTTTGAAAATTAAATAGAGATGCTGACTGGTTGCCATGGACACTTGCTCCAGATTTTGTCTGATCCACTTTTAATAAATACCCTTCCATGTATCTTAACCAGTTGCCGTCCGCCCGTTAAAAAAAAACCGGACGGACGGCACTGCTGCATTGGCGGGTTGCCGTCTCCAGACGGCATTTTTTTTCTGCGCGCGCACGGGCAGAAAAAACCTGTGCAATGTAAAGAGCAGTTACCGGCTGTTTAACATATACACGATCGGCGGCTCTATGGCCACTTGCATGCAGAGACAGATCAGCGTCCCCTGGTTAGCAGCTAACCAAGGACGCTGATGTGTCATTACACTGAGAACCCGGCGGAGCCGCTGTGATATCACGGCGGCTCCGCCAGGTTCTCAGGGTGTAATGACAGTCCAGCGTCCCCAGTAACGTTATCAGACGATGATCAGACGATCACTCCGGTGTTTGCTGTAAACAGAGGGATCGTTAAATATCAATGATATTTAACGATCCCCCGCTCTGCCATGCTACAGAGCCGCTGTCATCCAAAATAAAAGCCGATTATTAAAAAAAGAAAATTACTGAAATGACTTTAACCCCATGCCGACAATGAGAGCTGGCCCTTTAAGTGGGCTGTAATGATGGAGGCTGGTAGGAGGGGATCCTATCCATTCATTGTGTGTTTGGCTACACAGTGATGATGTAATCAGGGGCCCATTCTGCCTGCTGCCAATCGTCTATAGTTGACCGTAAGCGGTCGGTGACGGTTTGGTCACAGTTCTAAGGGCGTCAATTGAGTGCATCCTAGAAAAACACAGCATATATATGTTGCACGGTCGTAAATGGGTTAACGTCTTAAAGAACAACTCCAGGAATTAACAAAATGAACCCTTGCAGTGATGCTACCCCCACACTGCAAGGGTTAGATGCTTGCTTTGGTCTAGGAGGCTTTAGCAAAATGAATTTGGTTAGGGCTTACATTCCTTTTTATCTTGCCTTTTATTGATAAAGTCAAGACCTGGTCCACCCGACCCCACCTACTACAACTCCCTACTAGAGTCCACCAATCACTGTGAGGAAACAATTGGGAGTTAACTCCCGAGTTCCTCTTTGATATGTTAACAAAATTAACACATGCAGTGGGGCTCCCCAGCACTGCAAGGGTTAACTGCTCATTTTGGTCTAGGGCAGGGGTGGGCAACTCCAGCTGTGCTTTAACTACAAATCCCAACACCCCTATGACTCTGGCAGCCATGCCTCTGTCAGTCTTGCAATGCCACATGGGACTTGTAGTATGACAACAGCTGGGGGGCCGGAGTTGCCCACCCCTGGTCTAGGGGCTGGATTAAAGAAGATATACTTGACTGGTCTAGAGCTGCAGCTAACGATTATTTTCAAAATCGATTAGTTGGCCGATTATTAAGTTCGATTAATCGGATAAACAATAAAATACATTTTAAAACATGGCTCCAGTGATGGGACTACTAGTTTGTAATGCGTAGCATCCTGGTTTTTAGGGGTGCAGTGAAATCATGAATATTACCTTAGTGCACCCTGCAAAGTCTCACAAATACCTGTTGAGCCTGCCAGTGAAGTCCACTTCATGCAGATTCCTAAGATGTTGTGGAAACAATGCTACACTGTTTCTGAATTTAGATCAGAGTTGCCACTCTCATGTAGCCTGCATCTGCATTACGGTGTGAAGAGGAAATTCTGCAGGGGCATGGCTATCAGCAACGTTACTGCTGCTTGTCAATCACTTGGCCATACCTAGTCTTGGCACACAGTAAACAACAGCCAGATTATTCAGATTTGGCCAAAAGCAATAATACCCAACAGATTAGAGATCTAGACACCCGTGAGTCAAGGCAAGTGGGCATTAGAACCTTTATAACCATGGACAAAACAAATTGATGTGAAGAAGATACACCCACATCCTCCCATCTAAGAGGCCTATGGCAGTGGAGTCAAACTTATGTGTCTTACTCCTTCCTAACTTACTTTCAGAACTTTTTGCGGGGGCTCCTTCAGTTTCCCTTACAAACTTCCAGGCCTCTTCCTCGCAGGCAAACTTCTTGTACCTGGCACCTGCAAAGCGTTCCACTTGTTCTTTGCATTCATCCCTGGGATCATAAATTGCATACAAGGATTTAAAAGACATATCCAGCCTTCCAGCTTTTATAGACATACATCTAGAAACATTCTGTTGCTTCAAGTTCTGGTTACTGGTCTCAAGAGGTCTTGTACCAAATACAGTAAACTCTCAGTTATCCGGTATCCAAGTAACCAGAAATCTCATCTAACCAGAAAAAAAAATCCCCGTGTACTCACTGTTTTGCTGATCTGCGGCATGTATTATCCTGGAACCAATTGTGCGTCTATTGGGGTGATTTACTAACCTAAACACACGCACGCACTAGGTGCGTGTGATTTTTACACAGCAAAACGTATTTATCAACCAAAAAGTCTCTAAAAGCATATTTCCACTAATGCCATATATGGAAAAATCATGCACATGATGCATATATAATGCTGCTTCACAGTTTAGACACAAATGGTTAGCTCATGCATTTACATTCCTGCATTCATCAACGCAAGCAACACAACATAGAGCTAATTTACACAACATCACCTTGCAATTCATGCAGGGCTTTGCACAACACACCTGCTGGGTGTGTACACACTACAAAGGTGTTTAGATTCCACCCATAGATCATGCTGGGAGGGAACACACTACAGAGGTGTATACTTGTTTGTGGCGTGTTTATAAGGTTAGTAAATCAACCCCAATATGTCTTAACTTGCTTTTGATTAGTGCATTTCAATATTAATATGAAGTCAATACAGAGTTTATGCTATGATATGGTATAGTGTGGGATAGGGCATAAGTTAGACCTATTTCTAATAGTAGCTCACAAGCAACCAGAAACTACATTTATCCGGAATCTACCAATCCCTGTGGATGCCGGATAACGGGGAGTTTACTGTAGTAGGAAATGTAGAAATAGGGATGTCATGAGTTACCTGGACTAAGCAGTATACAAACTTATATAACCCATAGCAAAGAACTTGCAGGCTATAGAAATCGAGTGATAGATGAAATTTGTTTGAAGGGGGAGTGGGAGGGAGACCTGCTGTTATACATTTCCAGACAATGGTTGTTAGTATGTGGTTTGCACACCTTAACCTAAATCCATACATGAAGCCATTCAATGCTTATATTGCTTAACACTGTCCTTAAATTACAAAGGGTTCTTTCCCCTAAAACCCCAAAAGCACCATGGGGGAGAATTTATCAAAACAGGAGCAAGACTTTCCAAGATGTCTGGTCACCCTAGTATATATCCTTCCGCTGTAAGCTAGTATGGTGGATTTACCTGTGCCCACATGCGGATATTGCTGCAGTACACACAGTTTATTGGTGTCTATGCTTAAGGCCAGGTTCGCTGCTTTTTGCTGCGTTTCTACTGCGATTTTGACACGTTCCAGAGCGGTTTTATTTTTAGCTTAAAATGGGCTTTCAGGTGCATTCCAGTGCGTTTGCATGTGTTTTTGCGAAGTTTCCATGCGTTCCAGTGCATTTCAGACCAGACAAAATGAGACATGCAGTATTTTTTTAGTCTGGTCTGGAACGGACTGTGCTGGTGTGAAGAGCCCGGTAATAGCATAGGGGTACATTAGGATGCATTTTGGGTCAGGAAACAATCTGGTCTGGCTGGAGATGGTCTGGATGTGGTGTGAATGGGCCCTAAACCTGTATATACCAACAACCCTTGAGGACAGTAACAACTATGATCTAAATGCGCAATAGCGTCTTCTCATCTACTTGCCCGTTCCATCTACACATTGTTACTATGGACATGAAGAATCTCCATCTCTACCTAGTTTACAGGTGTTCATTGTTTCAGAATTAGTCTGGATTATATTGCAGGACCTCAGCATTAGTCTTAGAGTTCTGTTATGAACACGGACAATGCATGTCTTACCATGTACTGTATACTCCTGGGTTCCGTCCTCTTCTCACAGCATAGAACATATTAACCATCAACACCTGTGCCCTTCCAATGGATGCAAACAGTGAACGAGCCGAAGTCAGGACACCTCCAGACAGCCTAAACATCTCCCATCCACCACACCTTGGGGAAGCACCCAAATTACTGTGAATTCATACCGTCCTCCTGTAGAGCAGAAGAAGACAGCAGACAATTTGTCAGTATTACAATAATGTCAAAATTAGAAGCAGATAAACATATAAAATGTATTATGTCTAAATCCTAGAGCAGTCAGAATATATGTTTTCTTACAACTATTCTCATTTTGAAGTGTCTGCCAATGCAGACACTTCATTGTTGGGCAGACACCCATGAGGTCTACCCAACATTCAACTCTATGGACCTTAAAAGGAGAATTATGAGGAGAGTGCTTTTCACTCAGCCTCATAATCTGTCACAGGTCAGCTCAGTAGATCGGGAAGTAAGCGAATACATACGGGCGCTCGCTCACTTCTCGATCCTGTCACTGCAGAGAGCCGTGACAGGGGAGTGACTAGATTCTCCCGTCTGATCCTCCAGCGCTGACTGGCGGAACGGACGGGGGATTGGGCGGGTACAGCTGGTTCTGCCTCTAGATAGGCAGAGCCAGCTGTCACTCACGCAGCTGGGCGGATCCAGACATAATTGTCGGGATCGGTTTCAGCTGCTGCGTCCCAGTATACCGCGAGCTGCAGCTCGCGGTATACTGCGCTTTGGGTAACTGGAGGACGCTAGTTTGTGTCCTCCCGTTACCCTTCGGAGAACTATGGGGAAAAGCCCTAACCCCATAGTTCTCCTTTAAGGGCAAGTGGGCTATCACTGCCAAGCTCCTTAAAATGCCAGTTGCTTAGCCATTCTACCCACAACACTTTGAAATGTTTAAACAGGTTCATGAGAGGTGCCAAAAATAGAGTTGTAACATGGCGTCTTATTTTGAACAAGTAGGAACATTCCTCCTCATCAATAAACTGGATTGTGTTACCTTGAAAATCTTCCCCAGCTCTACTGTGGGCTCTCCTCACTTACCTACTTAGATCTTACATCCATGAACATCCACATGGGTCACACCACAAGCCTTCCAAAGACACCTCTACAATAAAGAATAAATAGCCACATCTACATGGGTCACTCCACAAGAAGCCTTCCAAAGATACTTCTACAATAAAGGATAAATAGCCACATCTACATGGGTCACTCCACAAGAAGCCTTACAGCTCTACTGCGGGCTCTCCTCACTTACCTACTTAGATGTTACATCCATGAACATCTACATGGGTCACGCCACAAGAAACCTTCCAATGATACCTCTACAATAAAGGATTAACCACCATAGGGTGTCACCGTTTCATTGATCCAGTGTCACCCAATATACCTACAATACTTGCAGCCGATGTCCCAGAATGAGCATGTAGCAAATAAAAGGCAGAACTTCTGGATTACATACTTGTTTGAAGACTCAAAGTACTGAGTAGAGATGATGCTGATCTCGGTGGCAGATTTCCCAGAGTTCTCCCAAGTCCACTGAAAACTCTGACCACCACCTCCTTCCCTCAACCCAATCAGTTGCGGCGGTGGCATTCCCTTCCCCTTTGTGACATACTGTATAGCTGCTGGGTGATTGGGTCAGTGAGAGGATGGAGTGGTGGTCATATGGTTGAGAATGCTTGGGCAAATGGAGTTCAGACAAAGCCCAGCTTCTGCCCTGTGTGAGCTGTGCTGCCCACCGACCTAAGCCGAGGATGAGGCTAGCCTGCATGGTGGTGGTGGTGGGTCACTTATTTACATGTATGGATACCCTTTAAAGCAAACCTGTAGACTATGAGGCTGCCATAAGTACCGGTAGCATCTCCCAGAAATGCTAAATCCCTGGTTGTGATGATGACCCCATGTCAGCCATGGATTAAACGTATTCACAATGCAGTGGTGAGATATAACAATGTTATCAGTAGCTGCACGATACATAATGTAACTATAATAATACATCCCCTCCCCCATCTCTCCCCCTTCTGCGGTACCTGAATCCGGGCACACTGCGATACTTCAACTCCATAATGAAATCTAAGTTTCAGCCCCGCCCCCTAAGCTTCTCATTGGACACCACGGACTTTGTCAGTCAGCTGACCCCGGAAGCAAAGACCAACAACCAGCATGTAGACTACGGGGCTCGATAAGGGTCAATAAGACTCATGTGTCTGTAATTTATGCGTGAATTCTCATTGAGCAGATCTGTGAACGATCTGAGCCCCTCTCCGTGTGTGGTGCATCAAGTGACATTGCAATGAGGTGTATGACACCCGTTATAGAGCCCATTGTGTAATGAAATAGTCTGTAACCATAGATCGGTACATACCTCTCAACTTCTAAACATGGGAAGAAAAATGGTCCTGGCTGACGTGTGATCGTGGTTTGGGGTTTAAAAAAAAAAGTGATAAATAATCATCAGTATTATAGTTGATGTACATTTAATACTTATTTGCATTAAAGTGTGCAGAGCATTGTACCCACAATCAGGTGCAATATTCAGGCTCGGTCAGGACCGATTTACACCTATGCACAGAAGAAATGCACGTGTTACAGCAACGCATGTTACATGTGTGGACACATTTCGGTGCCATTACTTTTGAACAGCACCCCAACATACTTACGCAACGCACATGCATAGGATTACATCATAGTACATTATGACAAACATTTTGTGATATGTCTGATATCTGTGACGTTTTGCTACATATCAGGCCCATTGATTTTGATGAGCTGCCTTAATGAAACATATGCGTGACTGCACATTAATACTTGTGTATTCATGCAACACCCAAATGTAATTGGGCCCTCGATGTTTCCTCCAGGTCCCTCTAGAGATACAGATCTGCTCATATGGGGCAGGAGAGAAAAGCGGCAGGACAACAGGAGGAAGAGGTAATGTCCTCAGCATTTGTGTCAGGTAGGGATGTACTGGTACCATTTTTTCAAGTCCGGGAACGAGTACCAATGCTTTTCCTCAAGTACTCGCTGATACCAATACCTTTTTTTTAAGTGTCATGTGAGTTTTTCTAAAACAATACAGACTAATGATTTTAGGACAGTGGTGGAGCACCAGGGCCCTGTCCCAGCTGCAAACGCTGCACCCCTGGTAGTCCAGCCACTGACTCCAAGCTGTAGAGGGGCTACAAATCCCAGCACTACCTTATACAGCAATGCAGAATGTCACCAGCTACAGAGTACTACAAATCCCAGCAATACAGAATAATATGAAGCTACATGCTCTGTGCTGCTCCGGGATGCTGGTCTGATATCTCAGGAGGGCTGTGCAGGGTCTCACCAGGGCTGTGCAGGGTCTCAGGGAGGCTGTGCTGAGTCTCGGAAGGGCTGTGTGGGTTGTCATCAGGTCTGTGCGGGGTCTCAGATGGGCTGTGCAGGGTCTCAGGTGGGCTGTGCGGGGTCTCAGGGGGGTTGTGCGGGGTCTCAAGAGGTTATGTGGGGTCTCAGGAGGGCTGTGGAGGGTCTCAGGAGGCTGTGCGAGAACAGGTCTCCACCATTGGAGTCAGTGGATAATAAAAATGTCTCCAGCGTTGGTGTCAGTGGTTAATAAAAATGACCTCAGCATTGGTGTCAGTGGTTAATAAAAATGTCCCCAGCATTGGTGTCAGTGGATAATAAAATTGTCTCCAGCATTGGTGTCAGTGGTTAATAAAAATGTCCCCAGCATTGGTGTCAGTGGATAATAAAACTGTCCCCAGCATTGGTGTCAGTGGATAATTAAAATGTCCCCAGCATTGGTGTTAGTGGATAATAAAACTGTCCCCAGCATTGGTGTCAGTGGATAATAAAAATGTCCCCAGCATTGGTGTCAGTGGATAATACATGTTGTCCCCAGCATTGGTGTCAGTAAATAATAAAAATGTCCCCAGCAGGGCCGGCCTTAGGGGTGTGCGAGCCGTGTGGCCGCACAGGGCGCCATGGCAACAAGGGCGCCGTGCGGCCGTCACAGCTCGTCCTGTGGGCGGCTTCTCAGGTGAGGGGGAGAGAAGCCGCGCCCGCAGCTGTCAGGATGGCCGAGCGGGGAGGAGATCGGAGCCGCTGTCATCCTGACAGTTTCAGGATGACGGCGGCTCTGCGCACTGCGTGGCAGAGTGGGAGATCGATAAATATCATTGATATTTACCGATCCTCCGTGTGAGAAGGACAAACACTGGAGCGATCGTCTGATCACTCCAGTGTTTGTAAATAACTGGGGACACATAGTACTTTGTGTCCCCAGTTATGAATGAGCAGTCTGTGATTTACATCACAGCCTGTTCATTCAAGATTTCACCAATGGGGAGAAGCACTCAGTACAGAGGCTCCTCCCCATTCAGAAACAGCTGATGGTAAATATTTAAACGTTCTGGAGGCGGGGCGCACAACGTCATATAACACCGCACGTGTCGGGCGCCGCCATCTTGTTGTATGTCTAGGTATACACCAAGATGGTGGGGCCAATATCGGCGTGTGAGGTCACCTGACGCCACGCATGCATGGCGTCATATAACGCCATGCTCTCTGCCTCCAAGATGGTGGCACGCATTCACAGAACACGCTGGTGGCCAACATGGCCGCCGCACATTCTCAAACAAATTATTATTATGTGTCTGAATACATTTCTCGTATATTCGGACATATAGTAATTCATTAATTTACATGTAGCCTGGGGTCTGTGTTCTGTTTTTAATTTTGACTTTTCTAGATGCACTTACTTGAAAAAAGGGATCGGCATGATATCCTGACACTTTATTTTTATAGACTCTATTGTAGTTTGACATTTATTGTTTACCTTCTGTTGTTTTATTTGATAAGAATACTTCTATTGTGCCTACAGGTTTAATACCTTTTGAATAAAAGTTTTATTTTTATCATACTTTTTAATATGTTTCTTTGCGGCTTAACAAAATAGGAGTCTTTAATTGGTGCGGATATTGGGGAAAATGGGTGTGGGTACGGGGGTGTGGCCACTAAAGGGTGTGGCCACTAAAGGGTGTGGCCACTAAAGGGTGTGGCCACTGAGGGGCGCTGTAAAGCTTTCTCGCACAGGGCGCCTAAAGGCCTAAGGCCAGCCCTGGTCCCCAGCATTGGTGTCAGTGGATGATACATATTGTCCCCAGCATTGGTGTCAGTGGATGATACATATTGTCCCCAGAATTGGTGTCAGTGAGATAAACAAGCCTCTAAAGCCATGTGTGTCAGTGGTCCCTTTCACTGGTATCAGCAGGACCTTCATTTGGGACATATCATTGGTGGTCATTGGAAGAGGATCCTTGTCCGGCACTCCTGACTCTGACCAGTGATATCAGTGTCAGAGCTATGCAGACACTGATCACTCTACCGGGCAGTACCAGCATAGAACTGCTGCTGGTTAAATTGGAATATATTTCCTGAACCCCCCTGTTGTCTATTAGTGAAGTCAGTAAATTCTCACCCTTACCGGTGAATACGCCACTAAACTCTGCTCTGATCACGGGAACTGATTCCCTGAAGTCCTCCAGGAGTAAGCGGGAAGAACCAGCGAAACCCACAGGGGGACCCAGTGTATCGGCATTCCCAGAAATGGTAGATTCCCAGCAGACTTCAGTCCAGTTCTAGTATTCAGAGCAGTGTTCAGTAGCACCGGCACCGGGCTGTTTACAGGAAACAGTTATCTAGCAGAATTTGTTTTTCCCAGCAAGGTTGTTTTAATTAGGCGATTACTTCCATTGGGGCAACTGTCCAATAGGGGACACACACCCCACACTTTAGTATATTTCCCCCAACTTTCTATTGTGTCTCTGGGACAAAGAGTAAAGGGAAATTTTCCCAATCACACAGAAAGCAAGAAAAAACCTTCAGGGCGTGTTCACACCATTTTTTGGTCCAGATCTGGTCTGGAAAATGGTGTGAACTTGCCCGCAGTTCCAGTGTATTGCAGACCAGACAAAATGAGACACGCAGTATTTTTCTGGTCTGCTCTGGAACGGATTGCGCATGTGTGAACAGGGGCCAGAAACATAGGGACACATTAGGATGCATTTTGGGTCTGAAAACAATCTGGCCTGGTCTGGAGATGATCTAGATGTGGTGTGAATGGGCCCTTAATCAAAGGTGGGAATTAGGTGCTTAATAAGAAGCCTTAACTAGTAGATAAGAGGTCTTAATTAATCAGTATGGCTTAGGTGTGGCAACTCTCCACGCAAAGGGGATCCCTCCAGAGACTGGCGTCACCATTATATATGATATGTGATAATTACTAAAGCACTGATGATAGGGGGTTGTTTGGACCCCAAAATGCATTGGCTATACTTTGTTTTCCTTTTTTCACATGCCACCATAGTAAAAAATAACTGTGCAGAGGTTGTCAAAGTGTATGTGAACTCAATACAGTTGAAGCCCATTGTAAAAGAGGAAGAATAATTGTCTGCCATATTCACATTTTTTAGCATCTTCACACACAGAGAAGTATGTTCCCTGTCTGGGTTTGCAGGGTAAACGTGGGCTTCTGCTGGGAGCTGCTGTCAATTAACATAGGAACGGGGCTGGGCAGGGAGCAGGACTACAAGACTCACTACAGGAGATACAGGCACGCTGTGCACCAGCAGTGATCACGGGGATGCAAACTGACCACGCCAGCACATAATATACTTCGGTGCTTGGTATGGTCAGTTGGAAAAAGGAACCACAGGCAACTGGCGGGATCACCAGGTATTTAGCACCAGAAAAAAAACAATCATTTTTTAATCCTGTTTTTTTTGTTTTGTATATAAATTTAAAAAAAAAAAACAGAACAGGGAACTGTACAACAGAACTTTCTGACTGTGACTAAACCCAATGAGCTCACGGGCAGGGCACTCCTTACCATCTTGTCTTGAATTGTATTGTGATTGTAATGTCTTCCTTATATTGTAAAGCGCTGGGCAAACTGTTGGCGCTATATAAATCCTGTGTAATAATAATAATGAGCAGCTCACACAATTATATCATGTAGCATGAAGAGATGAAGAGGAACACATAAGTGCATACACTCCATCTTACAAATATGAGTATTCCTGAGGATACTCCAAAAGGAGCAAAGTAGAGAAATATCATGAAGAAAGAGAAGGGTCCAGCCGTAGGGGATAGGTCCAGGTCCGTATCCAGTTTTCGAAACCATCTCAGTGCCATATGTGCTACATGTAGTCCATGAGAGAAAGATAGGTGGAATCATTCTGACAGTGTACTCCGAGTCCAGCCAACTCGCCCACACTCTCAGATTTGGATGGTTTACCCCTATTTGCAGAGGCTGCTATGTAAAGGTAAATCAGGGAATATATAAAGGTCCTCCCGGCATTAGGTGTTGGCACATATTTTCCCGTTTAAAATGAATAGTTTTCTAGCATTAAAAAAAGAGTCGGGGGGGGGGGCGTGGCTTCGACATGGCCATGAGCAGACGCACGGTCTGAAGCTCCGGCTTCCGACCCGAGACCAACAGCACCTGAGCCTTCCTCACCTCGCTCCTCACAGCCTACATGAGACGCAATAGCAAGCGCGGATCCCGCTCACATGATCCCCGGTCCAGAAAGAAGGACATAGATGCCTTTTTCCCTAAAGCCGGGAGTTCCCTCTCTTCACTGCAGGGATCCAAGATTGCGACCGGTAAGGAGAAACGTGCAGTCTCCCCTCCCTGCTCTCTGCCCCCACTAGCAGAGATATTAATATTATTATTACATAGTATTTATATAGCGCCAACAGTTTGCGCATCGCTTTACAATATAAGGAAGACATTACAATTACAATACAATTCAAGACAAGATGGTAAGGCGGGCCCTGCCCCTGAGGGCTTACAATCTAAAAGAGGAGGGGGAAATGATACATGAGGAGGTAGCTGTGTGGGGATGAATTATTTGAGAATGTGAAGTTTCAGTGGTTAGGTCGAGGTGGGATAGGCTAGATAGATAGAGATAGATAGAGATAGATAGATAATAGATAGATAGAGAATCGCTGCACTGCAGTTATAATGAGGGAGATGACAATGACATCCCCAGCTCCTTTCGGAAATATTTTGCCATCCTCCCAACTAAGAAGAACATTGCAGGGATGTTCCACAAATTGGAGTCCACTCATGTGTATTGGATGCTATTATGTATTCTTTACGCTAATTAACCATGCTCTAGAGGACTCATGCAGGTGGCCATCTTGATGCTTGTGCAGGAAGAGTTTCATTTGGACAGAAAAGTTTTTTTTGTTTTTTTCCCACCTGTTTATGTACACAGTACACTACAAGTTTCACTCGTTTAGGGAACATTCCTATATACTTGACACGTCCTGCGGGTCGGTGTCCTTATATAGGTCTGGTGTGCGGGAAGTGTTTTAGCTAGATGATGCTCATAGATGGTTCGCTTGCCCCTCTTGCCCTTCAATCTGCTTTTTATTGGTAGTTTTGTATTTCGTGTTACCTGGTTTTGTGGTGACGCTCTCCCTGCTTGCTTACGCGTGTCACAGATGCTGCTGCAAGTTTTTCGATGGGAGCGGAGGGTATGGTACTCTACCACTATACAATGGGATTACAATCTACCAATCTTACATTCTTATATTATATATCATATTATATCATTATTACTGTTTCTTGGCTAACCTAGTGAACTGATACGGTTCTTGACAGGGGTACCGGTCCACTTTTGACCTGCTTTTTGTCTATACTACAGAGGACTGGGCGGGGGGTCATCTCTGGGTGAGCAGTGTCCCTGGTCTCTAGAATACGCGCATTGTTAAGCTTTTTGTTTCTTTGCGGACTGCGAGGGGTACCTCTCTCGCAAGGGGTCTCCAACGGGCTAGCTCCACTATCCATGCCTACCACGCAGGAGGTGCCTCTTTAGAAGCTACACACATTTGAACTGTTAAATTCTCTTATTAGTTTGTTGCGCGTTTTTTTAACCGCGAATCGCTGTAAAAACACGCGTTGCGAAACGCGCGGCAAACGCGCATATTCGATATGCCTAGGTGTGAACCCAGCCTTCACTTTAGCAAACGTTTACCTCCCCAATCAGAAACAGGCTTTCCTGGGAGTGATGCATAAATTGGAGCAGTTTATGGAGGGTTATACTATAGTGGGAGGGGACTTTAATTTTGTCATAGATCCTTCCCTGGACTCCTCTTCCGGCAAAACCCACTTCTCTCTCCCATCACTGAATAATGTTCGCAAGCGGCTGCGACCCCTCCAACTAGTGGATCTGTGGCGTCTCTTGCACCCAGATGGCAGGGATTACCTTCTATTCGGCCCCCCATTCTACTTACAGTAGGATAGATTACTTCTTCACATCCCATTCTCTGCTTAGCTGGCATACGACTGCTAGAATTGGCCCTCAGATCTGGTCTGACCACTTCCCTTTATTCATGAGATTCTCCGTCCGGGCCACAGCAAAATCCACTTCCACTTGGAGACTTAATGAGTCTCTCCTCCGTGACCCAGTTGTTCTAGAAGCCCTCCGTGCTGGCATCAGGGATTTTCTTGCAGTCCATGCATCTGACTGCACTTCTCCCCCACTTCAGTGGGAGACACTAAAATGCATACAGAGAGGTCTACTTATTCAACACGGCTCACGTCTGAAGCGGTCTCGTGAATCTCGCATAGCCGCCCTCCTATCTACCATCTCTAGTCTTGAGACCCGACATAAATCCCAGCCTCATCCCTCACTCTATCAGGAACTTGTCAACCAGCGAGCTGAGCTCCATTCCCTACTCGAACTTGCCTATTTACGCCATAATGATACAGCCCTACGCTCCTTCTATGAATTTGGCGATAAAAGCAGTAGACTTTTGGCTTGCTCAATTCGCGCCAAACGAGTCTGTTCTTTTGTTTCCAAGATCAATTGCCCTAAAGCAGGTCTGGTTAATTCCTCCGAACAAATAGCGAAAGCTTTTCATAGATATTACTCGTCCCTTTATAATCTGACCCCGGCGCATCGACAGGGGACTCCTGTTTCACCGGCGGTCGATATTTCTTCTTATATATAATCAACGGGATTACCCACCTTGCCTGCAACTGCGATTGAATCTCTTTCTGCCCCATTCTCCGTTGAAGAACTCTCTTCGACTATTCGCTCTCTCCCTAATGGTAAGAGTCCAGGCCCGGATGGTTACACGGGAATTTCTCCCATGACTCCCTTCTCCCAATTCTCCATAAGACTTTCAACTCCATATCGGATTCCTGTCCTTTCCCTAAACCATCCCAGGAAGCACACATTACTGTCCTGCCTAAAGTAGACAAGGACCCAACACTCTGTACTAGTTACCGACCAATATCCTTGATTAACGTGGATTTAAAAGTATACGCTAAACTGATTGCTGACCAATTTGAAGACCTTTATACCCTCTCTAATACATCTGGATCAAGTGGGCTTTGTCCCTTCCCGTGAAGCCAGGGATAATACTTCTAAGTCCCTCACCTTGATGGCCTATGCTCACCAGCATCATCTCCCGCTCTGTCTTCTATCGGTCGACGTGGAGAAGGCATTCGAGCGCCTCAGTTGGAGTTTCCTAAAGGAATCTCTACACTACATAGGCATTCCACCTGATCTCCTCTCAAAAATTTTGGCATTATACCACGTCCCAACAGCCCGGGTCCGGATCAATGGGATTCTCTCTGATCCCATCAATGTCCGCAATGGCACCCGCCAGGGTTGCCCTTTATCCCCCTACCTGTATATATTAGCAATGGAACACTTAGTAGCTGCTATCCGCAATAACCCTGATATTCAGGGACTCATGGTAAAGGATCGCGGTTCAAGCTTAGCTTATACGCAGACAACCTTCTAGTGTACGTCACGGACCCTGTAGTAGCTTTTCCATCTCTGATGAGGGAATTTTATATTTTCTCTTCTGTCAGTAATTTTAAGAATAATGCCCACAAAACAGAAGCTTTTAATGTCTCTATACCCATCGCCCTCGAAAATAACCTTATACAATCCTTCCCTTTTGCTTGGACACGACATGACCTTAAATACCTAGGTGTTTCCCTTGCCCCTCAGTCCAAATTATTGTATGACCTTAATTACAAGCCTCTCGTGGAGAGAATCCAAAAGACCTTAAAGGAGAACTATGGGGTTGTCTTTTCCCATAGTTCTCCTCAGGGTAACGGGGGGACACAAACTAGCGTCCTCCCGTCACCCTAGGCTCAATATACCGCGAGCTGTAGCTCGCGGTATACTGAGACGCTGCAGCTGAAGCGGATCCCGACAATTGTGCTGGGATCCGCCCAGCTGCGTGACTGACAGCTGGCTCTGCCTATCTAGAGGCAGAGCCAGCTGTACCCGCCCCCTCCACCAGTCAGCGCTGGTGGATCGGAGAGGGGGGAATCCAGCCCCTCCTCTGCCTCGGCAGAGAGCCGTGAGAGGATCGAGAGGTGAGCGAACGCTGGTATGTGTTCGCTCACCTCCCGATCTACTGAGCCGACCCGTGACAGTCTCATTGTCACAGGTCGGCTAGAACTATGAGGTGAGTGAAAAGCACTCACCTCATAGTTCTTCTTTAAAAGAGTGGGCGGGTCTCCATCATTCGTGGTTTGGGAGGCTGGCTCTCTTTAAAATTGACATTTTGCCACGTCTCTTATATGTCTTTCAGACAGTTCCCATTGAGGTCCCTAAAGTTTTTTTTTCATATACTCCGTTCCTCCCTACTGCGCTACATCTGGTCCGACTCCGATACATAGTCCTGACTAGAAGCAAACAACAGGGCGGCGTTGGGCTTCCGCACATTGAATTATACTATAAGGCTACCCACTTAACTAGACTTTTAGACACTTTGTTTCATGCACCTCACAAACTTTGGGTCTAATTGGACGTGGAAGTGTCTAAAAGTCTAGTTAAGTGGGTAGCCTTATAATATAATTCAATGTGCGGAAGCCCAACACCGCCCTGTTGTTTGCCCCTCGTCCCTACCATGGATATCCCCAACCTCTCGCCCTTCTCGCTCCTTACTCCCATTCTGCCTGCCCCCCTTACTACGAATTTGGGATGCCCTTCTCAAAAAAACATCCCTCTCTTCTCAACCAGGCCCTCTCACCCCCATAAAGGGGAACCCAGACTTTCCACCCGGTCTGCAGGGCTCGAACTTTCTGAAATGGGGCCCAGATCAATTCTCCCCGATAGTTTCAGCCCTGCAGAAGGATGGATTATACCCTCTATCTTCCTTAGTCACTGACTCCGCTAGAGCTCCAGGCCATTGGTTGGCCTACTTTCAATTACGCAACTTCTATTCTAACCTTCGGCTTCAGTGTGATCTCCATAGAGATCTCCTGCCCTTTGAGAACTCTGTCTAGACAGGACCTTCTCTGTCTAGACAGGACCACGCCGCCCGATCTCGACCATATATCGCTTACTGCTCTCAACCTCTTTTACGGACCTACCTAAATGAGTAGAGGATTGGGCCAGGGAGATGTCTTGTCCCTTCTCAACATCAGATATATCCAAGTCCTTTATTTTGACTCATAAACTTTCAGTCGCTAGTAGAGTACAGGAACGCAAGTTTAAAATCCTCTCCAGGTGGTACCTTTGCCCCTCCCGTCTTCACGAGATCTACCCTCAGGTTTCCGACTCATGTTGGCGCTGTCACTCACACCCAGGGACAATGCTCCATATTTGGTGGACCTGTCCTGGCATATATAAGTTTTGGTCCACTGTTTTGCACACCTACGACCACCTTACCGGGTCGAAGTCCACCCGAACCCCACAGATGTCTCTCCTTTCCATGCTACCAGGATCCATTGCTTCCTCCAAGAAGGGATTACTCCGCTTTTTTCTTGTGGCAGCTAGAACGGTCATACCGAGACATTGGAAGTCTTCGCTCCTCCCGACCATGAAGGAATGGACTGGAGAGATGCAATTTATTTGTCGGATGGAAGAGCTCACGGCTAACATTCACGAGCGCCATTCTCAATTTTCTGAATTGTGGAGTGTGTGGTTGCACTTCTGCACAACTGACAAGTTCCGCTTATTGTTGTCAACCTAACTCTCTGTGGCAATTAAAATATATCAATACCTTAAAGAAAACAATGAATAAACAAGTCATTGTATATGTATGTATGCATACTACAAAAGTGGGGCAACCGGGCCAAAGTGCACACCTTCAATTTCCCACCTATTTATCCTTCACCCCTTTATTTTTGTTTTGTTCTCTCTCTTTTTTCTCTCCTTCCTTCTCTATCACTCTAGATGCCTTAGGGGTATGTTTGCACCGCACAAATGCTGGTCGACAACTTGGGAAATCACAACTTGGGAAATCACCAGCACTCATTGAGTAAATATTGCAATTCTGATGCATACCACATGTCGACCCTTTGTTATCTGAGAGTGCTTTTTTGTACTGTCTTACTTGTCTACTAGAAGAAACTTTAATAAACTTTAATCTTTAAAAAAGAGTCAGGAATGTTCTGCCTGCATTCATGGGGGCTAGGGTCTCTACCAATCCAATGAGATGTTTAAGGTCTACAGGAGTTGGAATTATAATAAGTCTGGACTTCAAGTCCATCACCTCAGGCCAGAAGGTCCTCACAGCCAGGCAGCTAAAACAATGTGCAGGAAGCCAGTCGGCTCCTGGGGACACCTCCAAAACTGTATTCTGGCAAGCTTGTCTGGTGTTAAGTAAATACAGTGTAGAGTTGTATAGTGCATCAAGTGGTCTCTAGCTGAAACCAGCATGGTGAAGGCTTTGTGCCACGTTTCCTCCCAGTCCTCAGATATATAATCCAGAGAATGAACAGCCCAGGCCAGCCTGCTTCGCTGTCATAGCTTATCACCATGTGAGAACATTATGTATACACTCCACAGCACTTTTTAGTAATTATTCAACCCTGGATGGCCGAACGGGAGTGTTCCCAAATTGTGAATGAAAGGCATGCTGCAACTACAAATACCTAAATACATAGTGATTTGGAAGTTGCAGTGAATCTTTGAGATTCTCGGACGACATTAGAGTGTTGTGATTCATAACGTCACTCAAAGTTTTCACATTTCGACAGGTCCACACCATTGGATCAGGTAGCTTCCATAATGGTAGGTAGGTTTCCATGATAGCGATAGAGAGATGCCAGATACAGGAGACCCCTCTATCATGTAAACTACACCACACTCTGATTGCAGTGTTCATATAAATTGCTTGTGTATGAGGGAACTTCATACCCCATAGGACTAAATGGCCCAAGGCCTCATATGACCCCACAAGTGCTGCATCCATAGAGGCCGCTAAGCCAGACAATTGAGTACCCTAATCTTGATAAGTTTGATGTTCCCAATAAGTGACAAAGGGAGTTTCTTCCAAGCATTCCGCTTATAATAAGATGCAATTTCAGCACGGGGACATTTAAAGGGACAAAGTCTAGTACTGGCTTCCAATAGCCCAAAGGATAAAATTCAAAATATTTACAACCACTTACAAAGCCATCCACAACTCTGCCCCGGATATATCTCAGACCTTGTCTCAAAATATCACCCTAACCACCTCCTCCGCTCTTCCAAAGACCTCCTGCTTTCCAGCTCCCTCGTCATACTACTCCCATGCTCGCCTCCAAGACTTCTCTAGAGTCTCTCCCATCCTCTGGAACTCTTTACCCCAACCTGTCCGTCTATCTCCCACTCTGACTGCCTTTTGGCGATCAGGGAAGCCTATCTCACCTCAACCTAACCGCTCACGTTCTCAAACAATTCATCCCCACACAGCTACCTCATGTATCATTTCCCCCTCCCTTTTAGATTGTAAGCCCTCGGGGGCAGGGCCCTCCTTACCATCTTGTCTTGAATTGTATTGTGATTGTATTGTCTTCCTTATATTGTAAAGTGCTGCGCAAACTGTTGGCGCTATATAAATCCTGTATAATAATAATAGTACTGAACTAGTTATCTTAGGCCTCATTCACACTGCTTAGAGTCGGCCTGTACAGAACTGTGCGGCATGCACGGCCGTATCGGGAAGGACAGGTGCTGTGTGGCATTGCAGGATTTACACAGGCATGACTCCCAGAGACAGATGTATGATGGGATTTGTAGTTTCCCCACAAATGGAGGACCACAGCTTGCCCACCCCTGGTCTAAAGGTGACCATATACTGCTCGATTCCCGTACGAGAATCGAGCAGTGTGAACAAAGACGTGCGACTGTTTCTACTGTACGGATGTAGGTCGTTGGGGGAGCCCTCTGCACACCTCACAGCAGTCCCGGCCAGATGAAAAAAGATGGTGCTCGCAGTGATATTGGTTCACGGATGGCGCCGTGCAGATACAGAGCAAAACAGGAAATCACCAGCACTCATCATTGAGTGCTGGTGATTTCCTGTTTTGCTCTGTTTCTACTGTACGGTCGCAAGTCTTTTGTCTAAGGAGCATGCTAGAAAATCAACCGAAAATCGTACGATTTTCGGCTAGTTTGAACGGTGCTCGGGAGACAAATGCCGAACGGGCCGGTGTGCGCACGCGCACACTGCCCGTTCAGCTTTGCGGTCATCAGAAGCCCGCCCCTCAGGGGGGCGGGCTTGCGATGATCGAGAGTACGATCTGCCTGTCGTAAGGTCCCCACACACCTTACGATAATCACGGGAAATCCAGCGATCGTACGATTATCGTAAGGTGTGTGAAAGCCGTGCGACCTCTACTACTGTCTTGCGATGGTTGTAAGGTGTGTGCCCAGCCCAAGCCCGATGGTTGTAAAGTGTATGGCCACCTTAAGGAATGATTTGAGATCTATTCCAATTAACCTTCAGTCCAGAGTAAATGTATCTAGAATCCCCAGCGTTCTTCCCTACTCTATCCAAACCTAAAACAATGGCTATAGAATAATTTAACAACTGGAGTATGACGGTGCTGTAAAAATCAGCCCATTAGGAGCACGGACTTTGCACGCTTCACTAACATCACCATTCCCTTGCAGGCTTTCTAATACACATGGACCTACTTCCGCCCTCACTATACATTTCGCGCACCTCCGCCAGAACATGACGTAAGGATAGAGGGGCGTGGAGACGCATTGAAATACTTGCTACCAATCTCCCATCGGCCTTTGCGCCCGGGCGAGATCTGGTCTTCTCTCGCGGGATCTCGCCCTCTTCCTAGGCCGTCACTGAGCGAGGACGGTGAGTGCGGCTGACCCTCTGAAGCTAATGTGTCTTTTCTCTGTGTGTCCCCCTCGCCGACGACCCGAAATGGCGGCGTGTGCCTACGGTACAGGGTCCCCTCTCCCCTGGCGTGCGCTGGTTTCCCTGTGGGGGGTGGTGTGTGAGGAGGATGGTAGTGGATTGTGGCGGATGGATCCGGGCGTTAGGCTGGTAATGGTGGAAGCGCGGGTGGTTGTGGGGGATTGAGCCGGTGCTGCACGTGCCGTATGTATGTGTGTATGTGCAGAACGTGTTATGTGCACTTTATTGTCATGTCCAGGCCTCATTCATGTCAACACAGTGCTGGTGTGTGTAGAACGTGTTCTATGCACATTGTCATGCCCGGGCCTCATTCACTCAGTGTGTTTTCACCATGCATGTTACATCTGACCCGCCAATCAACCTTGGCTTTACCAATACTATGTAATATGGGGGCCGACCAATCAGATTGTATCCAGACAGGTCCCTGTACTACATGCTGGATGGCAGATATAAAGGAGATTGTGTGATTTGATTGTAACGTGTGTCTGTGGTGACCATTATGTACTCTGGGCCTGGTGTGTTTAGACGAACTCTAGGGGAGCTAGGCAAAATCTACCCCCCCCCAAGTGTGTGTGTGTGTACGGAGATGGGGGAATAGTGCATCATGGCTGAGCGCTGATTGCTTGTGTCTGCTTCCTGTTGCCGTCTTATGAATGGAGTTGGTTGCTGTGACTGGAGGAAGTTCCATTCATTTCCATTGTAGTGTAGATTTCCCTCGAGATTAGGAATGAGGAGCACACAGGAAGGGATGAGGTAGCAGCACTGTTGTGCTCTGGACAGAGACAGCATGGAGGTAAGTGCAACTAACACTTTACAATTGCTACTGGAGTCCCCTCTAGAGCCTGTTCACCTCATTATTGTGATGATGCTGTTGCTTGTCTTTACTAATGTACAACTTACCCGACGTGGATATCCTGTGAGGTTGCTCTCACAGGCTCTGTCCAGGTGGCGTATGGGAGCGTAGTGTCTTCTGGGCACAATGACGTACAGTCCCCTTCCACAATGTTGGAGAACATGCATGTCCCCGGCCTTCGGGTTGGTGTGGACGGCGTCCTGTATATTCCTACAACTTCCCATAGCTCTCGGGTTATTACTGGGGAGACAAACCATGCAGGATACATTCCATAATGGACTGCCTTAGCTATGTGTGTTCCAGAAATGGGTCTGTTGGTGGTGAGTGATGACGAATGATTGAATATGGTTAATGATTTCTGGGGATTGGTAAAGTATAGATAATTCTGGTGAGTATCCGTTCTAAACGATCCATGATGTCTCTTCTCTTACAGAAAGGCCATGTTCAGTTCAAGCGCCAAGATCGTCAAGCCTAATGGCGAAAAGCCAGACGAGTTTGAGTCTGGCATTTCCCAGGTGAGTAGCTTCACATTGAAACAATGGAGAGACATCACAGATCTCGTAAACCAATACTAGCTTTCAAGTGAGCCTATGACGTATATCTGTTCTGTCCTCTAATAGCAGTACTCGGAGCTCCCTTTAAAATAGCCCTATATTGGAGACTTTTGGGGGTCCATTTATAAATCGGTATGGCTTTACCAAGGTCACACCGCTGCTTTAAAAAGAAAAGTGAACCTGCACACACTCCTTTATAACATGGATGTGCTATAAACCTTTAAAATGTGTTAAAAAAAAGCCCAGGAAGAGCACATGGGATCTGTCGGTCACATGACCAGCCTCTGCTGCGAAGAAAGACACCACAGGCTCCACACTGTGGCCTCCATTTTACGAATGAGCAGCATATCTTTTGGCATATAGTAATACACATACATTTGAATGGGTTCTCTATGGAGTTCAGCTTTTTAAGATTGAAAGGTAATCTCCAGGACAGGCAACTTATCTAAATATAAGCTCCATGTGTTTTTGAATCTTGCCATGTATTTTTTCAGATCTTTGCATTGATCTAGCATGTAACTTTGCTGTAATAAAGACTGGTCACGTCTGTCTTCTCTCCTTGTGCAGGGTGACTAGTCTTGTATCCGCCCCTCTGTATTTTTCTGCAGGCAGCCTCTAGTGAGTGGACCTGCTGGGCCCCTCTAGCTCTGCTCAGGCTATGTACAGCACTGTGATTATGTCACTGCTACTTTTGTAATGTTTTCAAAGGCATTAGGTTCACACAAAGTGATTTAAGTTCTCTGTAGCAATTGAGGATATTTTCATAATTTTTTTTTGTGCTTTTGGTTTAGCTTGAAGGCTGCAATAAAAAGCTCAGTGCCCACGGCTCCAGGTAGTTTTAAAAGTAGAAAAGAGAGGCAGTCGGGTGGCTAGTATTTTTAGGTTGGCTATGGCAGTCCCGACTTTCTCCAAAAACAAAGTAAACAACCTAAAAAAAGAGCCCATTCACTCCAGGGCAGTGGCGGATCAGCGCGGTTACCGTGCTGATTTAAAAAGGGAGGCTTTGGGAGTTTTTAGTTGCGTGTCGGCGCTGAAATGCAATTAAACGGCCAAAACTTTACTAATAAAGCGTGGTTCCATTGAAAGCTGCATGGAAGCCCCACTGATCAGCGCAGCAAAAATAGTGCAGGGAGCCGTTTGGGGGTGGTGATGTGGTCAGATCGCACTGAGCCGTGCAGTTGCATGAATGTTCCCCATTGCAGTGTATGGGATCATTCATGTGAACGGGGCCTTAAGCTTGTATCAGTATTGCAAGCTGACTTGATTTAGTTATGCAAAGCTTGTCAAAAGTCTTACTGTCTGGTTTAATGCTGCTCATAATACATGGAAAAAAAAGAAAAGAAAGCTATGCTGGGTGTCTGGTATATTCACGGGGGTTATGGTCACCTGGTAAGGGGTATTCACGGAGCTTATGGTCGCCTGGTAAGGGGTATTCACGGAGGTTATGGTCACCTGGTAAGGGGTATTCACGGAGCTTATGGTCGCCTGGTAAGGGGTATTCACGGAGGTTATGGTCACCTGGTAAGGGGTATTCACGGAGGTTATGGTCACCTGGTAAGGAGTATTCACGGAGGTTATGGTCACCTGGTAAGGGGTGTTTACGGAGGTTATGGTCACCTGGTAAGGGGGTCCAGAAGACCCTTTACCTGTTCACATTTTTGAATAAAGTGTCATGACACAAGACATTCTGATTGTGACTGCAAAGTTCTTTAAGATGTTTGCAATTGAGCAGCCAAAACCCGACGTGGATATCCTGTGAGGTTGCTCTCACAGGCTCTGTCCAGGTGGCGTATGGGAGCGTAGCGTCTTCTGGCGCACTGACGTACAGTCCCCTTCCACAACGTTGGAGAACATGCATGTCCCCGGCCTTCGGGTTGGTGTGGACGGCGTCCTGTATATTCCTACAACTTCCCAGAGCTCTCGGGCTATTACTGGGGAGACAAACCATGCAGGATACAGATCTTTAAAATGGAATGTCATGCTGTTTGTGAGTGGATGCGAGTATGAGCCTTATGGTTGATGTAACTATTCCAATAGGACCTGTTCTAAACGGAAGGTATTAGAAAACCAATGTGTGGTCACTAGCTATTTCAATAAGACCCTTTCTCATTGGAAGAACAATGTGTTGCCTGGTACTAACTCTTCAGATTCTCTCCTGATACAGAGTAAATTGGTAAAAGTTGGTAACCCCAGGATAGTTGCTTACCTTCATGTGGCAAATGTGACCTAAACTGTCTTCTATAATGTGGTGGATGAAATTCCACTTCGAGAGAAGAATGACTGCAGCTTTTAGACTCTTCCACTGGTGAAGTAAACTAAGAGTTCAGGAGCGGTTCAGTTTACTGTAGGAGATACCAGGCATGTGCAGAGGAATGCCAGTCATGAATACATCTGTGAAGCCATATGTAGAAGATGCCATGGACATTGCCATACTGTATGTTGGTAGTTGGACAGTGATGGCATAGCTAACCAAGCTAGACTTCCCTGCCTAGAAAGCCCTGTACAGTCCATGGATGCTTGTTTCAATACTCTTTATGTATAATGGAAAAAGCTGCTAACTGTAATTTAGCCCTCATTCACTTATTCCCACTGAGCGTTTTATAGTGCTTTTTCTGCTCAAAAATATCCCATTAATGTTCATGTCTGAGAATGTCACTTGAAGAAAGTACATTGAGCTCCTTTTTGGCCGATTCTGCACTTCTTGGCTCCATAGACTTCAATGGAAACACTTAAAAACTTGTTTGCACATTTTTATGTGCGTTTGTCATTTAAATCACTGTCACGGTTTGCTTGCAAAAAGTGACTGTACACATGTCAAATGTGCATGAAAGAGCGCAAAACCATTCACAAACATGCCACATGATGCATGTTTCTATGTTGGTGCCTTGGCTTTTGGCATTTGCCCAGTGTTGTAGTAGTCCACATGTTTCTGTGTTGGGGTTTCTCTATAGCAGGGGTACCCAAACTCCGGCCCTCCAGCTGTGGTGAAACAAATCCCATTATGCATCTCTCTCCGAGAATCATGTTTGTGGCTGAGAATCTTGGAATGCCTCATGGGATTTGTAGTTCCACCACAGCGTGAGGGCTGGAGTTTGGCTACCCTGCTCTATAGGTCTGAATAAAGTGATTTTATGTTTTTTGTTTGTTTTTTTAATACCTCATCACCACTGTGCTACTACCTGCACATACATGGCTCGTTAATCTGGTCATTTTACCGTTCTAGGCTCTCCTGGAGTTGGAGATGAACTCTGACCTTAAAGCTCAACTAAGGGAATTAAACATCACTGCAGCAAAGGTATGAGAATGGCTATTAACAGTCTCTAATATATTGTCCTTAATTAATCTCTAATATATATATATATATATATTAATTCTC
>NW_017306728.1:679502-692229 GCF_000935625.1 Nanorana parkeri
ATTCTCTATCTATCATCTTCACAATATTTGATATATATATTTCAAATATTGTGAAGTTTGGGGTGTGAAAGGCTTTTTATAAAACCCCTGTGGTGATGGTTCTTTTCAAAGTTGGACAAATCACCAATTTTCCTAATTTGCCTTTGGGTATCGCATGTAACATTTTATTACAATGCAGTTACAGGCCTTGTTCTGGGCTTCGTGTTGCTGGTCTTTCTACATGTTCATATTTACCAACGTGGATATCCTGTGAGGTTGCTCTCACAGGCTCTGTCCTGGTGGCGTATGGGAGCGTAGCGTCTTCTGGCGCACTGACGTACAGTCCCCTTCCACAACGTTGTAGAGCACGCATGTTCCCGGCCTTCGGGTTGGTGTGGGCGGCATCCTGTATATTCCTACAACTTCCCAGAGCTCTCGGGCTATTACTGGGGAGACAAACCATGCAGGATACACTTAAAAAACAAACTCAAGTTTCATTTAGTGTTTTCACCTGCTAGGAATGAATTCTAAAGTATTTGTATTGCAGCAATTGACATGTTTGTGTATTTTAGTGATGGAGGGAGAATTCTGTAGTTTTGTATGGTTTTTAGCAAGAGTTTTCAGTCAATACCCATTGGGCAGCCATGGTCCAAATGCTCCACCCCACTGAATGTACTGAGCTAAACAATTGCCATTTAAACTTCAGTTCACTTTAGACTTTGAATTATAAGGTGCTTGGCTGTGATCAGTACCACTTGCTGAAAGTACAGAAGAGTGAATGAGCCCTTGATGGCCCAAATCTTAAAGCAACCCTTGCCTTTTTCCTTTTTTAAAAAAAAGCTGCTTCCAAAAATGAACTTGTATTTTAATAAAGCTTAGTGTTGCCCAAATCCTAGATTTGTTTTTTTATTCATCCACAGATGCCCCATTTTCTCCTTTTGGACATGCTTCCTCTTTCCCTACCCATGATTCTGAATTGGGCCAATACAAGCCCTTTCAGTCAGTCACGTGAGAGCTGGCAGCCATGTCATCTGACTGTACACGAACCTCTCTGAAGGGATACAGCATTGGGGCTTTATGGAGACGCCATGTGGCAGGATATGCACTTTTTGGGTAAAGGAGTATTTGGAAGCAACAAAGCTTTTTCTGAAGATAAAACTTGGGTCGTAATAAAAGGTTCCCATGACTTCCATTAACTTGACCACTCCTGTGTGAAGGGATCTTAAACAAAACCATGGTATACACACCTGCTTTTTTGCTGTTTCTCACAGGAAATTGAAGTCGGGGGTGGTAGAAAAGCAATAATCATCTTCGTTCCAGTCCCTCAGCTGAAATCTTTCCAGAAGATCCAAGTTAGGCTGGTGCGCGAGCTGGAAAAGAAGTTCAGCGGCAAGCACGTTGTCTTCATTGCTCAGGTAACCATATATACCTCTGTGGTCTTTTTAGCTTTTACCTCAAGGGTACATCGGCACTTAATCCTATCATGGTATTCTATAGTATATGAAAGTACATCAGACCATGTGCTTAGATTATTATGCCTTTGTTTTTCTGGCCTCTGGGGATGTTTGTGTGCCCCCCTACAGAATTGCATAGGCCTTGATCTGGTGTACTTTAGTGCTGAGTGCTTCTGGCTTTGGTGTCATATAAATCATTTTTCTTTTTTTACACGTTTCGGTGCATTTTTTTTAGCTTTAAATGGGCTTTCAGCTGCATTTGCTGTTTTGGTGCGTTCCAGACCAGTAAAAATAGTGCATGCAGCTTCCTTCTCTCCGCACTGGAATGGTCTGCACTGGTGTGAACAAAGCCCGGTAATACCTAGGATTACGTTGGGATGCATTTTAGGTGCGACAAAACTTTCTGGTCTGGACATGGTGTGAACAAGCCCTAAAGGAGTCTGGCTGGATACAAATATGGCAGCCAATGCTGATGTTTTGTGTGCTCTGTAATCCTGATCTGGTTTCACTACCTTGGTTACTAATCTGGAGCAAGTATTCAGCTAGTAACATGTTGGTACACCTGACCAGTGGATTTTTTTTTTTTTTTTTCCGGTCAGTAAGCATTTAAGTAACACAAGGTTTGTATTCCTGAGCCTTTACCATTCTTTGTAGGTGCCCCTCAAGAACTGTACATTAATCAGTTTGGGTATATATGAAATGGACAGCGTGCTTTTATGTATGTGCAGATGATAAATGTGTAAAATTGACCAACGTGGATATCCTGTGAGGTTGCTCTCACAGGCTCTGTCCAGGTGGCGTATGGGAGCGTAGCGTCTTCTGGCGCACTGACGTACAGTCCCCTTCCACAACGTTGAAGAACATGCATGTCCCCGGCCTTCGGGTTGGTGTGGACGGCGTCCTGTATATTCCTACAGCTTCCTAGAGCTCTCGGGCTATTACTGGGGAGACAAACCATGCAGGACATAAAACTACATATGCTTGTTAGATGGTAGTGTGCCACAATAAAGTCGCTGTGATTGAAGTGGACCGTGCGCCAAACTGAGATTTGCACTGAACACTATCTGTTTCATATTGGCGTCTGGTATTTTTTTGAATTGACAGTGAGGCCCCTATTTTATGTAAGATGTAGGCTTGTGGTCAGTATGGTATATGTTTAATGGTAAATTGGATACCTTTTAGTATTGGATGAGGAGCAGGAAGTGGCATTTAATACCATGTAAATGGAGTGAAGCAGTAGCCGGTTTGATACGCAGCTACTGCTAGGCATCCTTTTTAATGATTTAAATGCCATTTTGGTACTTATAATTTTTTTTTTTTTACTGCTGGGGGATCTAGGTAGATTTCGGGGTTCTAAACGGACCCCTTATATTTCCTTTCTTCGCAGAAGATTAAGGACACGGTCCTCAATCCTCGTCTGCAGCATCTGTTATGAACAGGAAACCTCTATCCTGATTTTATGTCCCATTACTATATCCACACTTTATGATGACTTGCTATGTCCAGTCATGAATTAACAGGAAGTGATGTTGAGCACTTCTGTTCATAATTGGGGACACCGTAAACATACTATGTCAATTATTTACAAGAACTCTGTAATCTGCTGATCGTCGACTGCTTGTAACCTGCTCTTCATCCTGATCTGTCACAGGAGGCTGGGTGATGCGGGAGGAGTGTGGCCTCTTGTGACACCCAGGGGTGTGGAAATTTTTGAAAAAACTACTTGTCCGAGGGCTAAAGCAGGGGTCAAATCTACTTGTCCTTCATGACAATCTACTTGTCGCAATACAAAAAAAAGTTTTAAAAAGTTTAAATCTAGGGAACCAATACCAGTTTTTGGGTATCGAGTACCAATATTTTGCTTTCAGTACTCACTGTGTATCGGTACTTCCGTTGGCATGGAGCATGCTTCCCGGGCAATCAGGAAGCCAGGCAGCGGGTAATGAGATGCTACCCGGCTTCCTGACTGCCAGGGAATCCGACTCCATGTTGTTTGGCTGGCTTGATTGTGAATGGCTGGGAAGCCGGTTTCCCGGCCAATCATCATCGAGCCAGCTTGCTAGCCAATCGGCAAACCTGGCGGAGAGTAATGACCTGATTGGCTGGGAAGATGGCTCGATGCTGATTGACGGCCAATCCAGCAAGGAGCTGGCTTCCCGGCCAATCAGCTGACCAATGAGTGCTTGCAATTTGCGAGCAAAATTCAAAATGCATAGGGCAGGAATGCGCTGGACAGTACGGGGTAAGGACACCTGTACTGGCGGAGGGTAAGGACTGTTTGTAGAAAGTTAAGTATAGCTGGCAACGAGCGGCGGCTCCACAATATACATTTAGCTCTGCTTGTCCGGAGCAGGGCTGAATGTATTAAAAAACTACTCACCCGGCGCCCAAAACTGCATGTCCCGGGCGTCGGGCGATAGGAATTCCACACCCCTGGACACCGCTCGTATCACTCTCCTCCCTGCCCCGCTTGGCCTCCTGAAAGTTTCCCTCCTCCTTGCTGGGGAGGAGAGAAACTAGAGATGCACTGCAATTTCGGCCAAAAAATTGTATTCAGCCTTTTGTCCAAGTAACATTTTGGGCTGAAATGTTTTGGCGGCTGAAACTTTGCTGCATCCCTACTGGGTTTTAAGTGTGCTTATTTGCCTTAAAGGTGACTGCTGCATAGAGCCCAGGGACCAGACATGGTTTGCTTCATAAAATAATAAAGCAGTCAGTGCCCAGTCATCATATGTCTGCTTCTGGGGACTGAAAGGTCCTATGTATATTTTTGATGGGGCCCTAAACTGGAACATTTTAATATGGTCTTTTCTGGTTTGTCCAGCAGTATGGCTATTTTAGCTGTGTATTATCAGTATATCTTTGTTCTTATTAAGTTATAAATAGCTGCTTTATTCTTGTGTGCATAAAACCTTCACTAGCGACATTGGGAATAGCACAGACTGGTAACACTGCTTAAGTTGTGTTGTGTAATTTGCTCTTGAGAGAATCTAACAGTTATTCACAAAAGGGTGAAGAGTTTGGAGAAGGCAGGAGAAGTGAACACTCTAGGCTGAAATAGCTGATTTGGAAAAATTCTCCAGTTCAGCGATGTTGTCCACCAGATTGTTCACTTCTCTTGCCTTCCAACGCTTCACCCTTTTGTGAATAACCCTGTAAAACTTTTTACCTCTTCATGCTCTCAAGGATATTTTGCTATGTATTTCCCTACCAGTGTTGCTGTAGTGATCTGAATTTGATTTCTTTTTACAGAGAAGGATTCTGCCCAAACCAACAAGAAAAAGCCGCACGAAAAACAAGCAGAAGCGTCCCAGAAGGTAAAAGGATTTTCAAAATCTACTATCAGTAAAGCCTGTGCCCAGATTGTAGCCTGGAAGCAGCAACTGGTGTTTCCCCTCCTATGACATTTCTGTACTTTACTGCAGCAGCCTCCAGTGAGTAGTCACATATGCTTCTTACTCAGGACTGTTGGGTTTTTGAGGTGCCGGAGCAGTAGATGCCTGCCTTTTAAGCTGTGTCTATCATACTGAAGCTTGGTGGTTAAAATGCTGGGCTTTTATACACCTCCGTCAGAGATGAATGTCAGACATCTGAACCGACATGGATATCCTGTGAGGTTGCTCTCACAGGCTCTGTCCAGGTGGCGTATGGGAGCGTAGTGTCTTCTGGGCACAATGACGTACAGTCCCCTTCCACAATGTTGGAGAACATGCATGTCCCCGGCCTTCGGGTTGGTGTGGACAGTGTCCTGTATATTCCTACAACTTCCCAGAGCGTGCAAGCAGTGACTGGGGAGACAAACCATGCAGGATACACTTGTTAGTATGTGGTTTTACATCTGACACGTTTGCAACTGAAATGAAGTGCAACTATTTCTATTTTGCTTTAATGTAAAGTGAACATTTGTAGACTTTTTAGTGCTGGTTGTGACCCTGCTGGTGAGATTTGATTTGACTTCCTGTGACATCGGAACCACAAATGGCTTGAAGGGAGGTAGTGTTGTAGTGAATATCACATTAGAACAGAGCAGGATAAATCCCAGAAGTCAGGTAGTCAATGCTCCTTAAAATTACAGCTGGTGCCTGTTTTTGAGGATTTTCTCTAGGTGTGAACAGAAGCAGGTTCCTGGATTGAACAGACTGGTTCCTGAATTCTATATTAATTTGCACACCGCTGCTTAAGAAGCAATACAGACATTACTCATAACCTGACTGGTTCTAACCTTTCCCCATTTTGCTGGAAATTGTTTTCTTGCAGTGTGCCCCAGTCGAAGAGATTGCCATAGCTTCCTCTGGACTGGAAGTAAGGGACATCTCCCCAAGGGGCAAAGAAAACCTGATGGGTTTTAATCCCCTCAGTTCAGTCCAAAGGTTTGAGCAGCCAATAAGAGGAAACTCCCGGTGTCTTCAGAGATGGGGCAAGCACTGAGGCAATGCCAACGGCTCTGGACCAGGCAACCTAACCAAAAATGTATTCTGGAAAGTGACTCACCTGGAACCCAGTGCCTGGAGGTTGCTTCCAGGCTAGTCTTTCAAAACTCCAGTTCAGGATAGCTTCACATCCGAGGGGAAAAACACCCAGCCACAATGCAGGAGTCTTGATTGGAGGAAAATGTGCTAGTAAACTGACAGGTTAGTCTTTAAAACAGCACTGCTAAAAATGAGACTTGTATCCTCTTGGGACACTAGCAAAACAAAAACTGGTATGCCGTTAGGATTCATCCCTTGGGCTGGCCTGCATTATTTTTCCAGTGTCCAGTCCTCCTGTATGCAGCAGTATACCTCAAAGGTTTAAGACTAGTTTCCTGTGGATAAGAAATGGTTGTAGGTCAGATACGTATTCTTTATGCAGCAAGGTTGTGGACAGCAGAGCCTAAACTGAGGCTGCATCATACTGCAAAGAATTAATACACTAAATGTGGCTCCATTGTGACTTGGTTGCTGTGATTCCAGTCTATTCTGAGAGAACAGATCCTGTCGGTCTCCACCTTGGCTGGAACCTTGTAAACCAGCGCTTTACAATATAAGGAAGACATTAAAGTTACAAAGACAAAATGGTGAAGGATTGCCCTGCCCATGAGAGGTTGGAGTACCTGGCTTAATTTGCTCTTGGGTTTTACCAGGTCTGTGGATATTCAAGTTTCAGAGGATCTAGTTATGTGCAGTGGTCTTGGTCCTGATTATCTCCTGATGATAAAAGTCCTATAAATGGCACTCGATGGAAGAACTGTTCGGGTACTTCCATGGGCTTTGATCTTTAGGTTTTTTTTAACTGTCTACATTGTGTAGATCTGTGACAGAATTCCAATTAAATCGGGTTTAATCCCCGGCTGTAATAAAGTAAGAAATCCAAATGGTTGAGTACTTATCCTTGACACCTGTTGGGTGAACTAGTATCTCAGCACTGCGACTGGCAACTTGTTTGCTATACAGTAAAGAACCGGGGACTTGACAAGTTTAAGACAATCATGCTCTCTGCCTGGTTTACCAATTTTCTATATAATTAGATTGGCTAAGATTGGTTTTTGTGGACTGCTGTTTAACTCTCTGAAATTCATCACTATGGCATATGAACTCGACAAAGTGTGCCTTGTCTGACTGTCAACTGTTACCAAAATTGTATGATTGCTAAGATAATTTTTTTTATTTTACCTTTTTGGGATAATTTTTTTCTCCTAATCCATAACTCAATCTTTCTCCCAGCCGTACTCTGACTGCAGTACACGATGCCATTCTTGAAGATTTGGTGTTCCCAAGTGAAATTGTGGGCAAGAGAATCCGTGTGAAGTTGGATGGCAGTCGGCTTATTAAAGTCCATTTGGACAAGGCACAACAGAACAATGTTGAACACAAGGTATTTATTTCTCTGAATGTTGCAGACAATAGAAGGGGAAAGTAGTTGCTCTTGGCTGTTAATATAACCTTAGATTAGCAGTTGTGAGTAGTCTAGCTGGGATGGATAAATGTACAGAATTGTTCTGTTTTCCGGACAAAAGTACTTCCTCTAAGTTACCTTGATTAAAGACTACATGTCTGAAGGCCAAGGAACATAGTCATTTGGTGAATGTGGGAGTTTGGATTTGCCTGGGTTAATTATCCTCCTCTTAGAGATCATTTAACAGCATTTCATACAGACTTCTGATATTTAATCAGGACTGGAGGCAGCCTGGGGTGTCATTGGATAACATGTATTTCAGCCTTTCTGGTCCTATATCCATCCCAACAAGAGAGAACATAGTTGACATTCCAGTGTAGGTGCCATAGATTGTACTGTTAATATAGAAGTGATGTTGGCAAATGTAATGCATACATTAAATCTGTCGGATACTTGGGTTGTCATTGACTGCTTCCTTGTTAAAATGCCAGTCTTGTATCCTGACCCACTGACTTAGTATTTTGGGTCAGTTGACCTTAAACAGTTATGCAGTCAGTCCATATCATTGTGTGCAGCTTTACTGCAATCACCAACGTGGATATCCTGTGAGGTTGCTCTCACAGGCTCTGTCCAGGTGGCGTATGGGAGCGTAGCGTCTTCTGGCGCATTGACGTACAGTCCCCTTCCACAACGTTGAAGAACACGCATGTCCCCGACCTTCGGGCTGGTGTGGACGGCGTCCTGTATATTCCTACAACTTCCTCGAGCTCTCGGGCTATTACTGGGGAGACAAACCATGCAGGATACATGTATAAATGTTCTAGAAGGGTTAAGTCTGGTCTTGTTCCTATATCAGTAACTAATTGCTATTGTCTTTCTTTTTGTCCAGGTTGAAACATTTTCTGGTGTCTACAAGAAACTCACAGGCAAAGATGTGATATTTGAATTCCCAGAATTTCAGCTGTAAAGTGAAATGCTATAATAAAAAAACACTTGTATTTCAGCCTGCTTTTTATTCATTGCAGAAGCGTTGGAACAGGAATTTTTGGGGGCAATTTGTACTGAGACTTTTAATATGTATGGATGAGTAGTGACAGTGAAGCCTTTTCTCAGCGAGCAGTGTATTTCTTTCTAGAGACGGCTTGATTGAACAGACTGTCATTTTCCTATTTGGAGAGAAAGATTAAATAGGAATGCATTGGGGGGATTTTTATTAATTTGGTAGCATAATCAGTGTCTCTTTAAACTGTGGCATCCCTGATTTCTGTGCAGATAGACAGATTTATTATGCTCATTTGTTTCCTTCTCAAATACCTTAATTAAGAGAATTCTCAAAATTATCCCAGTGCCTGAACTCTCATAAGCTTGCAGGGAATCTCCTGGATGACAGCTGAATATCCCTGACGTGCTTAGCTGAGTTATCTTTGCAGTACTTTAAGGCATGCATGCTTGAGTTTCTGCACGTGCAGTGCAGTGTGTTTTGCCCTGTTTTTGATGGGTTCCGGGCCATTTTTGGTTTTAAAAAAAATGGGCTTTCAGTGCGTTCCAGGACGTTTGCATGATGCGTTCCAGAGCAGGTAAAATAGGGCCTGCTGCAGTTTTTTTTTTTTTTTTACCTGTGCTGGAACTGAACACTACAGGGTGAACTGGAGCAAAAATACCATTGGACGCAGTTTTGCTCCGGTCTGTAACTGCACTGCTCCTGGAACGCGCTTGATGTGAACAAGTACTAAATGCTCAGGGGGACTTCTAGGCTGGATGCAAATACTGCGCAGTTGAGAAATTATGCAAAATGTTGCAAATATGTGCAATGAGTCGCAAACATGAATGTCGCAAGAACATTTGGGGGAGAAAAGATGCATAACAGATAAAACTTTAGTTTGTTAGCATGACCTTTTGGCCTTTGCAACAAAAAAGTTATTGCGAATGCGTTCATAAACTCACCCCCCATTGTGCCTATGTAACACTGCTTGTCATTACAGTAGAGGAACATGCATTAGAATTGTCAGATTTGGGTAATTCAAACTAATGCTAAAAAAACTGTAAAAGCTTAATGCTGGGCATATAAATCAATGTGCCTTTGCAGCTGATGCAGAATCTAAAGCTGGTCTGTCGAGCGTTATATTTTGTGGCCACATTCCAGCTACTCAGTAGCAAGGAGCCAGATAATTTGGCATGAGACATGCAGAGTCTCTTGACAAAGAACTTTGCACAATGTTCCTTTCCACAATTCTTTTTGTATACTATGCAAGCGCTGAAACAATGTTTCTTGTGCATGTGCTACAATGTCTGTGGCCATACAATAGATTAAGACTAGTGACAAGCACAATGGTGGGCTCAGGATACCCTTTAGTTTAAAAAAATGGGTAGCTGGGTACTGCCATGAAGGACATGTACCGAGGCAAAATAAAAAGTCAAGCAGGGGAGGGTACTTTAAATGATTTTCTGTAGTTTTAGTGTTGCCCTTTAAGCTGCATTAATCGCTTTTTAAAACCGCACTGGGGTAGCGGCTATTAGACCGCACTGGGGTAGCGGCTATTAGTCCCAGCACCAAATTAAAATCGTGGCAGGAGGTTAAAGTTGCAATCTACCAGCTCTCTTTAATGGGCTCCTGGGTTTTTCATGGAGTGTACTGTAGGAGTGAATTAAAACTCAGTGTTAACAGGAGTGTAGTGATGTCACCGCATTTTCTGTCAGTACAGAGGCTGTATGTAGCCCTGTCCAGCCTCATAATACAGGAGCCGTCACTGTTTTAATATATTGCTGGTAGATTTCAGACAGCAATAGGTCACAATTGGATGTGATAGTTGTCACATCCAATTGTGGTCTGGATTTTGTCTCTACATGAAGAAAGGTAAAATAAGAATTAATCTTCGAGGACAGCAACCGGAGTGGTGTCCCCTGCAGGAAACACAATTGAGAACAACTTAAACTCCTCCCACCCCATCATCCCTCACTTTAGATTGTTTCCTACCATCCAGGACTTTCATGTTGCTTTTTTTCCCTGAGCGGTTTTGCCTTGTGCTCACTGGTTCACCTCTGTGCAGCTTAGCTTTGGTGCCTGCAGCCTTGCATTAGTTTACCACAATGTTGGTTGAGGTGGATGACATTTACGGTCACGGCGCCAGCATCAATAGTGTGCGTAAATGATGAAATTCAAATTTATCGTGATTGCAAACCTGTTTAAAAAAAAAAAAGAATTGTGCTTATTGGTTGCCTTTTGTCTACAGACTATCTTGACATTGAGCTACGCTAACAATTTATGTAAACTGTTTATTCTCAATGATAAGGTAGTGCTGAGACCTCGGGGTCCTTTATGTCATTCTACTGTTTGAGTTTACATTTATTAAGGAGTTATATAGTGCCAACAGTTTCCATAGCGCTTTACAAAATATGGGGGGGACTGTACAGCTACAATATCACAGTAGATGGCTAAAGGACTGCTCATGAGAGCCTTACAATATACACGGAGAGTTATTACAGAAGGTAATAAGAGGGATGAGCTGAAGGAGTAGGTGTACAGGTTTTGGCAGGAAGTGGAATAAGCTTCCCTGATAAGGTGCCTTTCCAGGGATTGCCTGAAGGTAGAGTATGGGTTGGCAGGATAGGTTGTGGTAAGGGGTCACAGAGAATGGCAGGCTCTGGAGGAGAGCATTGGAGTTGAGACAGCTAGAGAGCAGAAAGCCTTGGAAAATGTACAACTTTTATCCTAAGGGCCTGTTTACATGATATCAGGTGCAGATCTGCAGACTGATGCAGTGCGTTTTGGCCGCGTTTTTGATGCGTTTGCGTTTCCGGACCTGACAAAATGTGACATGCAGTATTTTTTCTGTCGTAAGCTGAACGGACTGCGCACGTGAACTGGAGCCCATAAAACACATAGGGATACATTGGGATGCATTTTGAGTGCAGCAGCGTACGGAGCCGGTCAGCACACAAAACGGACGTCGTGTGAACAGGCCCTCAGGGTCCCCTGTGTTGGTCTACTGGTACTAATACCAGATGGATTTGCACGATTACTCAGCCCCTTCTATTGCCTGTTGTCACAGGCCTGTTAGGTGTATGCAGTGTTTTTTTGGATGACCCATGCATTTTAAGAATTGATGATCATGCTCTAGGTATGGCTTTGCTACAGAACTGAGGCATGCTGGTGGTAGTAATAGGGCTACCCTGGGCAAGTGTACATTTTTTTTGGCTTGTCGCTGTCCAATCCTCCTGTAGGTGGCAGTATACCCTGAAGGTGAGACTTCCAGCAGCCTTCAACAGACTCCAAAAGAAAAGGATTTTACACATTACAAAGATCCTATTTTCCAACACAGATGAAACATTGGGATGATTGCCAATTAGCAGCATCCTATCAGACATTAAAGAGCACTTTGAGATGCAAGTTGAAAGCAATGCAGGTCATTAAACGGTTTCAAAGAGCCAAGTCGGTAATACCTTAGTCTGCCTCCTTGGCAGGGGGTACAAATCCCCTACAATAGGAATTCTGTTTTTTTGCTGGGATATGTTTTAAGCATTTTCATGTTTAAAGGGCAATAGATCACTTCAATTTTTGTCAATAGTTTGCGAAAAAATTGTAATTTTTTTTGGGTTGACGTGACTCGGAATAGATAAAAGTATGCTTCTGCGAGTTTGCTGAAAATCAATAACCTGTAGAGGAATGGTTTCCCTTGCTCACTGTATCTTGCCCTACTACCCAGAAGAAGGTAACAATAGTGTGCCCACGGTGAGGGCAATCGCCTTTGCGGTTGACCTTTTTAGAAGCAGACTCTTTGGGTTCATTCATACCTACGTATTGTGGTAATGCATTGCACATACGTTGGTGTGTTATGGTACAATTAAGTGCGCATGTGCTGCTTTGAATGATCACTCACAACTATGTGTTGTGCATGCTAAGGGGATGTTGGCCATCAATTATGAATGTGTTTCCTATTGCAACCAATCAGAAATGTGTAAATAAGCTCTTAGTTCAGGGAATTACATTTGTCCAACACGGACAAATTGTGTTGGCATAAAGTGCGTGCACTGTGAACCAATGGATAGGTGTGTCCTGAAAGGGAAACTGCAGTGTTCATCAGCACACCGCATACAATCGAAGGCTCTTAGCCCTTCAGGACACTATTTGCATGTCATCCTTGTGCTTGCATGGGTTTCCTTCCACACTCCAAAGGAATGCTTGTAGATTTATTGGCTCCTGTCTAAATCGGCCCCAGTATAAGAGAGACGGGGACCTTAGATTGTAAGCGCATTGAGGGCAGGTACAGGTGTGAATGTGCAGTAAGTAAAATGCACATGTATCCAAAAAGCAGCGCTCAATTGCCACTCGCCGCCTCGCAATTGGCAAGTGGAAATTGCAAGGGTGCGAATGGAGATTCATCGTCTGGGTGGAGTCGTTCGCCCCTGGTGGGGGGTGGGGG
>NW_017306728.1:692388-700977 GCF_000935625.1 Nanorana parkeri
GAAAACTGCAGCCGCTTCTGCAGCGGTTGCTCTCTTTGGCCACGATGAAGGGAAGACGGCCAAACTGATTCTTCTCTGCGGCCGCTGCAGCTACAGAGCGGCCGAGGAGAAGAATCAGTTCGGCTTTCTGACGTCTAAACTCTCCCGGACGCTCCGGGTGTCTCACGATATTGGATAGCGGCTCCCGGCCGCCTGGGAGAGAAGCTTTCTCAGAGTAAACCTTTCACTGCTTTTTTTTTTTTTCCCCCTTCGGACATCGGAGCAGCCGCCAGTTCAGGAAAAGAAAACTGCATAGGAATGCATAGCAAGATTCCTATTGGCTATTTCACTTTGCAATAGCCAATAGCAAACTAGCTATTGCAACTGCCCACTGCTGCTGTCAATCAGCAGAGGGGGTCCTGAAGTTCTCCATCAGGTACTCTTCTAGTGATTGACAACAGTAGAGGGAGGGTGCAATAGCCAGCTTGCTATTGGATATTGCAAATTGAAATAGCCAATAGGAATCTAATTGTGCCGCCTAGGTGTGAACCTGTGCTTAGTAGCAAGGCCTGCTGAGGATGGATCAGTGTTCTCTGTAAAAACCTTTTAAAATAGGTTGCTGCTCTATAATGCAATAAAATGAATATATCATGGGGACTGTAGTGGCCATATTTCCAACATCGAGTAACACACTTCCTGCCTTACAGTGACAACACTTACTCCCTGTGCTGTATATATGCAGCAGCAGCATTGTCACCCTAGGCTGTTTCCTCCTGATATGAGTTACAAACCACTCTCCATCTAATCTCCATAACAGGAAAGAAGTATTCTGTAATTCCCCGAAGAGAGCTGGTGCGAAGTGATAACCTTGTTTGAAATTTGGCAGCTTCCACAGGTATTTTTCTGTACTTGCAGGAAATTTACTTGCCTGGAAAAAAAAATTAAAAATTTAGCCACCGCATCTATGCTGACTCCAACCGTTGTATCAGTGATTTATGGGTTTTTTTGCGGCCTTGCAGGCCAAAAGCCTTACCGCTGATGTGGAAACAAGGCTTAGCGGTTTAACTATGCATGAAACCATAGGAACTGGGGTGCTGAAAGAATGCAGCAGGTTCTATGGACTGATGAGTCCAAAATGTGAAATATTTAGCTGGCAGGAGGCAGTTTGTTCCCCGAAGGGCTGGAGAGCGGTACAATAATGAGTGTCTGCAGCAACACTGAAGCATGGTGGAGGTTCCTTGCGGGCCTGGGGTTGCATTTCTGCAAATGGAGTTGGAGATTTGGTGAGGATCAATGGTGTCCTGAGATCCTGAGATATACAAGCAGATACTTATGCATCATGCCAAACCATCAGGGAGACGTGTGATTGGCCCCACATTTATTCTGCAGCAGGACAGCGACCCCAAACATACAACCAATGTCATTAAAAGCTTTCTTCAGCATAAAGAACAAGGAGTCCTGAAAGTGATAGTTTGGCCCACACAGAGCCCTGATCTCAACATCATTGAGTCTGTGTGGGATTACATGACGAGAAAGAAGGATTTGAGGCAGCCGACATCCACACAAGATCTGTGCTTAGTTCTCCAAGATGTTTGGAACAACCTACCTGCTGAGTTCCTACAAAAACTGTGCAAGTGTACCTAGAAGAAAGCAAAGGGAGGTCACACCAAATATTGATTTGATTTGGATGTTCATTTACTTTCCAATTTGTTAAAAGATAATAAACTATTAACGCTTTTCTTTCTGAAAGCATCCTTGTTTTACAGCATTTTTCACACTCGCCTAAAACTTTTGCGCAGTGCTGTATATATTTTATTTTTATTTTTTAAAATAGTTTTTATGTGGGTGTGAATGGGAACACATAACACACACACACAATGGTGTTTTCTCAAATTTGATTTCAAGCCACGCTTTGCATGGGTTTTATTTTTTTCAAGGAGGTTATGTGTTTCCTTTCTTTGTACAAGATTGGTTCTGTTGACATGTTTAATGTCGACAAAACTGACAAATGAAAGGATTTATTTAAAAAATTTGATTTCAAAAGAGGAAATACAGTTTAACCCTTTCCCTGCCACCGACGTGTGGCATGCGGCAAAACAAAACTGTTCCCAGACTGCCAGGTCAGTATGCCATATGTTGGTGGCATTTACCGTTCTGCCATAAGCTCATGGTCACATTAGCGACCTTATGTCAGAGCCGGTCCCCTTTAACCTAATAGCTGGCAGCTGCTGATGGCAGCTATTAATCAAAATTCTGGCCGCTCCCCCCCTCCCTGCTGGCGCCACCGGCTGCCAGCGTCTGCAGCATCTTCATCTTCTGTGCCTCCATGGATCCCCACTGTTCTCCCCTGCTTGTATAGGCTGAGGCAGCAGGATCCGAAGAGAAATGGCCAGCGGAGGAGTGAGCCGCTCAATCACCATGATCGAGCGGCATTAAAGATCAGGGAGGAGAGAGCAGCCGCTGTCATCCTGTCAGTGTCAGGATGACAGCGGCTCTGTGCGTGGCCGAGCGTAGGATTGGTTAATATTTCTGATATTACCGATCCTCTGTGCAAAGTAAACACTGGAGCGATCGTCTGATCACTCCAGTGTTTGTAAATAACTGGGGACACATAGTACTATGTGTTCCCAGTTATGAATGAACAGGAAGTGTTTTACATCACTTTCTGTTCATTCCTGACTTTCTCAAGCACTCAATGTTTTACTATCTCCAGTTTCTGAATGAATGGGAAGCCTCTGCACTGAGTGAGTGCTTTCCATTCATTTAGAACACAGGCTGCAGAAAAAGAAATTGAGGACTCTGTGTCCTCAATTTCTTTTTCTATTGCAAAAGGGAAATGTCAGGGTTCTGTTTAAACCCCTGATATTTCACCGAAGCCCCCCTAGTGGAAAAATAAACAAAAAAATTTGTTAAAAAATGTAAATATTAATAAAAAAAAACACAACCCCCTCCCCCACACATAACATGCATGTGCACCATATTGTGGTGTACGCCATGCACATGCGCTGTGGTGCGTTGTTAGAACGCGTCGCAGTGCATGATTTTTTTTCTTTTTAAGATAACATTAATTTAAATGTGGTAGTGCATGACAAAGCTTTGTAACGCATTGCTGGTTGTTGTGATACTTTGTGTTGCAATTAAATGTACGCCTGTATCATTTTATCACAACACAAACACCAACACAGCACAAAAACGATTTTTTAACACAAAACACTTATTTACAGTTTTGCGTCCCTTCATTTTTTTTTTTTACTGTTTCACAAAAAGGCGCAATTTAACATTTACAAATATTTGTAATTTATTAACTCAGTGCAGTTTTATCTTTTAGATTTAGTCATAAAAATGTGTTTTTCTGTGCACCGATACTGATTTTAGTGCTTTTATCAATTGAATTGTGTATTTTTATTTGATGAACATTTGCACAATTCTCGCAGGGCCTACAAATTTAGCAGCACCATGTTTTTATTCTACCGGACCTGCGCTTTCAGAATATATATGGTTTGGCGGGGTCTTTTTACAAACGCTAGCAACGCAGCAGTTGAAAATGAAAACAATGGGAAAAATTGCAAAAATGGTGTGGCCAGCTGAGGTGTAACGTGTTCCAGAGGGCTTGGCAGCAAAAGGGTTAAGGGCTTCATTTGATAAAACTTCCCTTGCAGCATAGCCAGACGGATGCCATTCGCACGGCGCTAGCTCCCCTGAGTGGTGCTGACTAGTAATTCCTATACTCATCAGCGCCATCTAGGGGTACTATTGCTATGTGAACGGGGATGACGTTTTAAACAAAGCCCTATGCCTTTGTTCTGGTGTTTAGCTATGGTATTGATAGCGGTATTTGAAGCCATTAAAACAACAATTCTCATTAGAGGTACAATATACTTGATCATTTTTTTGTTTATTCGATATGAAAATTTCCTCATGCACTTTGCTTTCCTTTTTTGATTTCTCTCCATATTTACAAATCTCGGCAGGATTTAATGAGCCATATCCATACATGTTTTACTTTATAAGTGTATGTCATGATAGTTCATGAACGTAACCCATGACATCTGGTAACCTGTCTTCCCTTGAACCCCTCTCTGTTCTCCTGTTGTAACAGATGGCAGTATCTATAAAGAGATAGCGTTTGAGCGGGTTACATCGCAGGGCACCTTCTTGTTTCCCACACTTTTTGCCTAATTATCCAGCACAGCAGCTGAAAACTTTCAAACAGGAAGCTGTTTACAGATAACACTTGTGACTCCTTGAGCTGGAGAACTGAAGGCATCTTTTTCAATTAAGATCTGTCAGGCTTTTGTAAACAGCGGCTATGAGGTCCTTAGACATTGCAAGTCAGAGGACAGTTCCAACTCCAAGCCTCGGGGGAAATACAAGGTAATGAAACTTTTCACTAACTTCTTTTCATCTTTCCTCAGTTTTTCTAACAGCAGGAATAGTGACAATAGTTTTGGTGTTGCTAGGCCATCAGATATAATATGGACAAAAGTTTATTGACGTCCGCCCATCACACTTATTATTATTATTATTATTATTACACAGGATTTATATAGCGCCAACAGTTTGCGCAGCGTTTTACAATATAGGGCAGACATTACAATCACAATACAATTCAAGACAAGATGGGAAGGAGGGCCCTGCCCCTGAGGGCTTACAATCTAAAAGGGAGGGGGAAGTGATACATGAGGAGGGTGCTTTGTGGGGATGAATTGTTTGAGAACGTGATGGTTATAGGAGCTTGTTGGGAATCACATTTTAATGCCAAAGGCATTAATATGGAGTTGTCTCTCCCTTAATAGCTATAACAGCCCCCACTCTTCTGGGAAGGCTTTCCACCAGATTTTGGAATGTGTCTGTGGCAATCAGTTTCCATTCAGACAAAAGAGCATTTGTGAGGTCAGGTACTGATGTTAGATGAGAAGATCTGGCTAATAATCAGTATTCCAGTTTGTAGGATTGAGATTTAGACCTGGGTGCAGGCCATTTGAATTCCTCCACACCAGACTCATCAAACCATAGCTTTATGGACCCGGCTTTGTGCATCTAACTCAATAATTTAGAGGGCTGTCCACATACTGTTGGCCATATAGTGTCTCTGTACTGGACAAACCATGCATGAGCAGCACTGATCAGTTATCCCAAAGGATCGGCGAACTTGCAATTAAAGTGACTCTAAACTCAGGAGTTTATCAGCATGAAAAACATGCATTTCCAATGCAAGGAGGCATGTTAAAAATCTTAAAGTGACTCCGGAATTAATCTTAAAAATGCATTCAAGTACCTAAACTATTAACATAATGTATCTTATTTGTGTATCACTCGGCTGTAGATCCTCAAATCATCTCTGATTAGGTGCTGACACTGTCCTTCCTTCTGGAGGGTGGCTACTTTTGTTCTCCTCCATGATCCCTGTGTGTGTTGTAAAGTAGCCACCGCTCCAAGCTCACTCCAGTGATGGACTACAATCTCAATACAAATTAGTAAACTAAATGTGAGATTGTAGTCCATCACGGGAGCGAGCTTGGAGCGGTGGCTACTTTACAACACACTCAGGGACAATGGGGAACAAAAGTAGCCCCCCTCCAGAAGGAAGGGCAGTGCCAGCACCAATTCAGAGATGATTTGAGGATCTACAGCCCAGTGATACACAATACATCTTTGTTAATAGTTAGGCTGGGTTCACACCTAGGCGTACCGAATATGCTTGTTTGCCGCGCGTTTCTTACCACCCCTTTACCGCGATCCGCTGTAAAAAAAACGCGCGTTTCTGAGGGCTATCTGGCTGTATCCTAATGGATACACGCGGCAAATACGCCCCAAAGAAGCTCCTGGGCGTAGGGCGTTTTGCAGTGCGTTCCTACAGTTTTCACATGTTGAGCGTTTTATAGCGCGTAGGAACGCGCTGTAAATCGCCCAGGTGTGAACCAGGCCTTAGGGTACTTGAAGACATTTTTAAGTTTTAAGATCAGAGTTTAGTGTCAGGTAGCAATCCTGTTTTAAATTTGTGTACATCTGGATCATGGCTCCAGTTTTGCCCTACCTTGCTTGCTAATAACTCTATTCTCATAAACTCAAGTGTATATACTATACTTTGGCCCATGAACATTTTTTGTGTACATGTAGCTGCATTGTAATTGTAAAATGTGATTTTTTTTTTTTAAATCTACGCCAGCAAGCATACACACGTGTACTAATATCTACAAGCTCCATGCAATTAATTGAGAAAGATAACGTGGATAGAAATACAGAGTTGGACAGCGAAAATCTTAATGTTCTTCAGCATTTTGAGATTTGGCACGTTTTTGGTTTAGACAGATGAACAACTGTATTGTAAACTTTTCAAGATGAGATTTTATAATCACTATCTCTGGAGTCACACATAAAAATGTGTGCAGTTTTGTGTGTTATTATGCCATGCATTGTTGTGTGTGGATTGTGTGTTTTGATACATTCCACTACTCCCATATTGAATGTTCTTACTTAAAAAAGATAAAATCATCTGTCATCAGATATATATTGTATTAAAGCACACCACAAGTACTGCATTACCATTCATATCAGTGGGCCCTAACGTGAAGTTAAATTCCTGCAGACAGTGGGAGCGATCCATTAAAGCATTTTCAACACATTTCTGGTGTTATGGCCTTATTATAAAGTCCCGGGCCAAATTCATAAAAGCTGCACAATAGTTTTCTTGGTATTTCCAGCAAGAAACACATTTCAACAAATTCAGGTGGTTGTACACTTTTATATTATGGCGCGACAAATTCATTAAACGCTTAAAGAGTAGGGTGTTAAACCCCCTTCCTGTCCAGGCCATTTTTCAGTATTCAGCGCTGCGGTACTTTGACTGACTTTTATTCCGTCATGCAACACTGTACTGAAATTAATTTTATACCATTTTTTGGGGACCCATAGAGCTTTCTTTTGGTAGTATTTAATCATCACTGAGGTTTTTATTTTTTACTATATAACAAAAAAAGTACAAAACATTTTGGAAAAAAAAAACTGTTTCCCTATGAAATGTTATGAAACATTTATTATCACCCCAATTTCTTGGTAAAATATAAAAGATGGGGTCACGTCGGGTAAATAGACACCAAACATGTCAAGCCTTAAAATTGTGCGCCGTGCAAAATCGCCAAAAAGTATGACACCCATAATTGGCCACTTTAAAAGCTTTTACTGCTCATGAGTTTAGTGTTATCAGTGATTAATGGCTCTAGAATTATTGCTCACGCTCTGGTGTTCGCGTTGATATGTAACATGGGGACGACGACACCAGCAGCAAATACAAGCGATCAGGCATCTCTACAGACACCGGAATACTTGTATGTGAACAGGCTGTTTACATTTTTGACAGTGGAGTAATGTGTGTCTCGTGTAAGTATCATGTCTAACATTCTGTCTGGGGCAATTCTGCGACAAATTCATATACGCCTTACATGAATGAATCTAGCACACGAGAATGAAGTGTCCAAAAGACATCTTTATTGACGCATGCACATCATGTCACAAAGAAGGCAATGTCTCTGGGCCACTCAAGCCTGATGAAGGGACCCCGAGTGACCCATAAATGTTGCCTTCTTTGTGACATGATGTGCATGCGTCAATAAATACACCTTTTTAACACTTCATTCTGGTATGCTGCTGACATACCTTATCTGTTTGGACTTGAGCGGCGCCATCCACAGCCACTTCAGCACCCATTTTTTAGGGGCAGACTGGTAAGGAGTGCGGTGGCATATTTATAGGATGTTACATAAATCTGTTGCTAGTAGCGCCACTTTTTGCATGGGCAGGAGACCGATTTCCAATGGGTGTCTAGGAAAGGGACAGACAAACTGGGCACTCCAGCTGTTGTGGAAATTCAAACTTTATGAGGAATTGCCAAGACACTTACAGCCACAGGTACGGCTCCCAGTGGCAGGGGCATGACGAGATTTGTAGTTTCAACAATGCTGGACTAGGACAGTCTTTATGAATTCCAGGGAGTGTTTTATATAGCTGTTTGCCTCTCTGTTTGCCTGAGGACGGGACTGCATGGTCTCGAAACGTCGCTTAGGAGATGTGTGTTATCTCAGTCAATAAACAGCATTGACTTTAATATCATGGAGTGCGAGTGACTACTTTCATCTATCTACATTTCACGGAGGCATCTGTTGTCACTACCGCACCCACCCAGTTGGATTTGGGTTTTTGTCCGGTCAGGAGTGCGATGGGACAGGAGGATTAAGTAACCACTTGTGGTCTGAATAATAATCTAGGATTTTTCAGATGGATTCATGTAGTATATATAGTAGATATATTGTGAAGGAAGTCTCTTTAAGACAGTAAAGGGCTAAACACACCCAGCTCCAATGACTGTACAGCAGTTTGTCCATTTGAATTATTTTCAAATGTTGGCAGCTATAAAAATGATGCAATTAAATAGTTGCCGCCAACTGGCCAACGTTTGGTTTACTTTGGAGACTGCTCATTGCCTAATAAAAACTTTGTTCCTGTATTCTCTATGATAGCATGTACTGGAATCATTATAATGACTCCCCTCCCATTTGGATGGCATCTTGTTTCCTGAGCATCTGTGATATAGCATGTACCTATGGAAATAAA
>NW_017306728.1:701002-712428 GCF_000935625.1 Nanorana parkeri
GTACCTTTTAAAAATCCATCTCTGAATGACAGTATTTAATTTCAACAAATGGCACATGTTCCCTGTCCTTAAGCAAGTCCTACTCAACTACACTGGACGGAGTTTCTGGCATTATTCTTTATCAGCACAAATCCCTGCTGATTCTGTTCTCTATTCTGTGTTAGCCATTTTTGTGTGTGGCTTTTAGAGGAATATTCCACTTTTTGTAAAAAATAAAAATATTAAATGCACTTCTGTTACAAAAAAATGCACATTTTTTTATTTTTTTGCATTGGACCCTGCAAAGCATTGCAACCTGGGTCAGTGGATCATAGGTGCAATACACAGGCTCCTGCAGACTCTTCCTCTAGCCCAGGGGTGGGCAACTCTGGCCCTCCAGCTGTGTTTTAACTACAAATCCCAACATGCCTTTGCCTCTGGGAGTCATGTCTGCAACTGTCAGTCTTGCAAAGCCTCATGGGACATGTAGCTCCACAACAGCTGGAGACCCGGAGTTGTCCACCTCTGCTCTAGCCCCTTTGGTTATGTAGCTGAAGGAAGAAATCAATGGACAGACAGCACTGCACTTGTGTTTGTGGTGGCAGACAAGACTTGTAGTTTTTCCATTCACAGATCCTGTGAATAGATCTGTGAATGGATGACAAATTCAAAATGATACAGCATCCTACTGGGAGAAGACCCCCATGATTCCGGTAAGAAGGGGGTAGTATGAGAGGCGGGGGGCTGCAGAATGTTTTATGTTACACCCTGAATTTGAAACATGGAATAAAAGGTGGACCTAGCCTTTAAAGTGAAATTGAAGCCCAAATTTCTCTTTTAAATTTGGATGGAGTGGAGAGGGATTAGAACCCCTGTCAGGTTTCTATTGCCGTCTGTGTCCCTGTTACGGAGATTCACCCCCTCTTTTTGTCCTGGTGACCATTCTCACTGAAAGTCAAAGAAAATACCAAATTTAGGGTTGTCATCAGAACAGGTATACATGGGAAATTTTCCAATGGAGACAGTGGCGTGATTTGGGGGTGGGGCCCACACCGGGTGACACCATTGGAGGGGGTGACACTGAAATCGCTGACAGTCATTTTGGCGTCACCCCCTCCGAAAAGTCGGGCACTCGGTCATGGACCAAGAGCACAATGGTTGCACAAGAGGGGAGGTGACCCGGCCGGGCGAACGTCCTGTCCTCTCTTTGCCGGCATCCATCACCGAAAAGGTTGCCAGCAGGTAAGCGCATGTGACATCATCACACGTTTGTGTGATGACGTCCCAGCGGCGTGTCACCCGTTGACCACCCTGGGTGACACCATGCCTCAGGATGCCCCTGAATGGGGACACTGGTTTTAGTGACCCTGCTGACTACCCGGGATCTCCCTCACTTTGGAGGGATTTCCTCTAACTTCTTGTTGTGTCTATTGGACAGGAAGTGAAGGGAATTCTCCCCAATGGGGCACAGATGGCAAAAAAAACTTACAGGAGTTATGACTCTCACTTACCCTGTCCAAAACTAAAATAAAAGTTTGGGCTCCTGAGAACATAGCTTCTTTTGTTGTGACCCTGTCAGATGTTTTTTTTTTTATGGGGACTACAAGTGGTTGTTTCAACAAACATTACATAGACATGGTCCACTGTTGTCACCATCAGGAAACCCACTAGACATGTGCGATTTGTTTCGGAAAGATCCATTATTTGGATGCATTTTCGGAAATTTGTACATTCAGGTGCACCCGAATTTCTGTATGACAGAAATAATGAATGCATATGAATACAAATTTCCGATAACAAAAATTTTGGATGCATCTGAATTTCTTTCCCGAATAAAGTTTTATTGTGTTAAGCATCTACTTAAAAAAAAAAAAACACCCTGACCCGGTGGTTGTGGGGGTCTGCGGGCAGGGGGCTTATTTGCATTGGGGTATCCTCTACTTAAGGGGGCACCCAGATGCCGCTGCCCCCTCCTTTTGAATGAGTAAGGGGTACTTATACCCCTACTCACTCACTAAAGGGTTAAAAGTCAATGTAAATAAACACACCACACAATTTAAAAAAGTCCTTTAATTGAAAAAAACCCCCATAGAGTCAGTTTTTGACAAGTCTGCACACTGACCCGTCCAAACCCGATGAAGACTCGCAACAAAATGACAGCGCCGGACAGAATGTAAAAAAATGGGCGGAGCAAGCCATAAGGTCATGTATCACTCAGCTGTAGATCCTGAAATCATCTCTGAATTCATGCTGACACAGTCCTTCCTTCGAGAGGGTGACTACTTTTGTTCCTCATGGTCCCTGTGTGTGTTGTTAAGTAGTCACCGCCCCAAGCTCACTCCTGTGATGGACTACAATCTCAATACAAATTAGAGAACTAAACATGAAATTGTAGTCCATCACAGGAGTGAGCTTGTAGCTTGTTGGACAACCACGAGCCTCCAAGGTGTTCCTTGGCAGAGGCTCAGCCCCCCAAACTCCACCTATAACTAGAATATAATGTTTGGGGTGCACTGACCCTTTAAAAGGTGGATCGTTTGTAGCAGTTAGCATATGCAGTGGTTTGCCATCCAGCCCTGCGTACACGTGCTCCTGTGTGGCTTCCTGCCTGGCCACCGCGACACAAGCTTTTCCCTCATTTGCAAAAAATTTTTGGGAATCTCGGCTTAAATCTTCTTTTCTGATGTGGCTCCAGTTCCTGCAGTCAGCAGTCAGCAGTCAGTGTTTGGAGAAGAGTTTGCTCAGTTCCATCGTTGTGTTGTGCTTGGAAGTCACTGCGGGCACGCTGCTCAGAAAAAACAGCCATTTCTTTTCCCGTACCTCTATGCAAATATCACTGTAGGAGCGGAGAACAAGAGCAACAAACCTAACAGAGAAATAACAAAAAGCTGAATTCAGAGGCTAAGCACAGCGAGCTATTTGTCCAGTGAGAAGTGTAGTACAGGCGGTACACCCTGCGCACCTGCACATGTCTGCGCCATAACAAGACGTCAGTCCACTGATAAATGTGGCTGTGGGGAGATTGGACGGAAAAGTACGGCGTTTGGACATCTTAGATGCACTTTCCTGTTTGCAAAGGTAAGAATTCTCTTAGGTTACATGATAACCTGTCATAAAAAGAACTTTTGGGCATGCAGCAGTTCACTAATGATATTAACAGTACCTGGTGTGTGTGTGTATACTGTGTATATATAATCTCAGAATGATATATACATATATACAGTACTGTGGAAAAGTTTTAGGCAGGTTTGAAAAAATGCTGTAAGTAAGTATGCTTCCAAAAATCTTTATTTGTATTGTTTATTTTGATCAATTTACCACATACAAAGTGAGTGAACAGAAGAAAAATCTAAACCAAATCAATATTTGGCGTGACTACCCTTTGGCTTCAAATCGGCATCAATTCTTAAGCTGCCCATACACCCTACGAATATCGGCTGATTTTTGTATGCGATTGCGCTTTCGTCCGCTATTCGTAAGGTTGATGGACAGTGTGCAACTGCAAATACTGTACAATCGTACGACTTTTGACTAACCAGCAGGTTAGAAAACTTCTGTCGATCGTACGATTTTCGCAAGGTTGGTGGCGTTTCTGTACGTCAAACTTCGTATGATTTACACTGCCCATACGCATTTGTGGGTGCTTGCAATGACCGCGGATGGCGCCGCAGTCAGCATAATCAAGTGTAGAAACGTCACCAGCACAACAAAGACTTAGACGTCAGTGCAAATCCATTTATTGATGTCAGTTATCACTAAAAGTGTCATCAAGCGCTTTCGGGGCCACACAGGGTCCTTCATCAGGCTTGTTTACTCTGAGCCTGATGAAGGGGACCCTGTGTGGCCCCGAAAGCGCTTAATGACACTTTGAGTGATAAGTGACATCAATAAATGGATTTGCACTGACGTCTAAGTCTTTGTCGTGCTGGTTTGCTGGTGACGTTTCTACACTTGATTATAGTCTGGTGGGTGGGGGATTTTTTATTTTTCACACGAACACTGTGGATGATTTTGTCACTTTGTATATGGACATTTGTGTATGAGAATCTTCATATCAATATGGGCTATTAGTTTTGTCTTTTAGCTTTTTAGTTACACTAATTGGTTACACTGTTTTGTATGTTCTAGTGCGATTTTACTACTTGTAGTATTTATTATTAGCACTATTTTACTTAGGATTATATATATTTGCATTTTTAGATTGGATTAATAGCGCGGTGTATCACTTCATTAGCACTGCAGCTTGCTCACTTTAGGAATTTCACTTATTTATTGACAGTTTTACCACTAGCGCGGTATATCACCTTTATTCATTTCTGTAACCCCGCCTCTTCATGCCTCTTCCCTTCAGCTGCATGGGGATCTACATAGCCTGGCCGCTCTTCTAACTCTGGTGATCTATCACATAGAGGAACGTCTCCTCGTTCTTCTCTATGTGATAGATTACCAGAGTTAGAAGAGCAGAGGAGCAATCACAAGGACCTCGGCAGCCGCACATGTCAGAAAATTTAAAGCGCCGGTGTGGGCACTGAGTGTCTTGTGTCCGGTTGGCCGCAGGCTGGGCACCCGGACTCAACACACCAAAACCGGACTGTTCGGGTGAAAACCAGACGGGTGGCAAACCTAATCCCACAGGATGACAATGCTTCTGTCTAAGGGTGACTCCATTGCTCCTCCATAGAGTGGGGCCACTCTAAGACAGGAAGTGTGTTACAGGCTGGATCACCAGGTAAAAATAAAGGGAAAAACCCTAAAAACAGAAAACAAATGTGGTCACCACAATTACGCATAGGTAAACTACAACATATTTCATTTTGGTTTTTGGGTTTACATGCACTTCAAGGTTATATTGTCTCTCAGCTCAGATAGTGGGTAGGTATACTAATGGTATTGTGAAACATTTGTATTTTTAATCATGACATGTATTCAAATGATGAGATTATTTATTACGGAATATCCTTTCTGTATTTAACTTGTAAAGTATATCTGTTTGTCTGTTTAGCAGCAAAACACATGAGGTAATCCCAGCGCGGTCTCATGGACAGTGTATGTCCTGTTTAATACACTCTGTCATTTGGAGATAACGAAGTGAAGAAGCATTACACACGCAGTATAAATCAGACAGAGCTTCCAGTAAAAGCTGTGACCATGCTGTCAATGTGGTGGGCCTAATTCACTTAATTTGTTTATGCATTCTTCTCAGGAGTCAGCGATCTACAAGGCCTCATTATGAAGGCACTTCTGGTTTCTGTGGCGACTCTGATTAACCTGCTGCTCCTGATACTGCTGGGATCTGGCTATTGTCAGCACATGGCGGACGAGGCGTGCTCCGTTCAGATACTGGTGCCGGGTCTAAAAGGTACTTTGTACAGCTTTGCTTTGTGTTTAGGGACATCATTCCCAAGTTTCTGAGTTGTTATAAATCATACGTGTTTTAGATGCATGAAATAATCAGATGGAGCTTGAGGATTAAAAGCTTAAAGCGGAATAAAAATTAACCCTTGCATTGGGGTTACCTCTGCAATGCAAGGGTTAAATGCCCATTTTGGTCTAGGGAAGCAGTGCCGAACCTATGGCATGTGTGCCACAGAGGGCATGCAGAGGCCCCTCTGGTGCCACACGAGCCTAGGCAGTGGTATCAAATTCGTATCGCCCGACACAAATAATTCCAGGCTCCAGGCGGGCAGTTTTTTTCTACATTTAGCCCTGCTTCGGTACTGTGCTCAAACTCCTGTATTGGAAGGGACAGGTTCAATAAAGAGAACCTTTCACCTCCAAATTCTATCACACAGGGGCTTTTTCCTCCATCAATCATTTTATTTCCAAGGTTTATATAAAAGAACACATTCCCGGCATCCCTTTAGACATGCCTACAACCAATCATCAGAGTGCACAGCTAATGTCTGCTGCACCCGATGGCCAGCAGGGAGAAGCAGGCACATCCAAAGGGATCCCAGGGTTTTGTTCCATTATATCAAGGGTTGGGTTGACTGTCCTAGTCCAGGGGTAGGCAACCTCAGCACTCCAGCTGTGGTGAAACTACAAATTCAATGATGCACCTGTCTCTGGGAGTTATGCCTGCGGCTGAGAGAATCTTGCAATGCCTCATGGGATTTGTAGTTTCACCATGGCTGGAGGGCCAGAGGTTCCCCACCTCTGCTTTATATAGTTCTTTTGAAAAAGAGCCAAGGCAGAATGATATGATGTTTATAGGAACCTGCCGGCCCATCCCACCAAAGCAAAAGAACAGCAGACAGACCCAGGCCCATATGACATCACTGGGCCTCAAAATCTGTATTTTTTGAGAAACAAAATGATTTAATATAAAATGTTTAATTGCATGTTGATCGGGGGGAAGGGGGAACAAAGGAAGGTGTTACATGGTACACCACACTTCGGCTTTAAAGGAGAACTATGGGGAGAGTGAAATGCACTTGTCCCCATAGTTACACTGCAACTGTCACATATCAGCTCTATAGATCGATAGCTGTGTGATCATAAATCGCTGATTTCTCAGTTCACGATCTATTCCCTGTAGAGAGTGGTGACTGCCAGTCACTGCTCCCCGCAGGGATTCCCCCCTCTCTGTTCCTCCAGTGCTCATTGGGGGGATAGAACCAGCTGTCAATCAGGCAGTGTGGTGGATTCCGGCAATATTGTTGTGATCTTTCCTGGCTGAAGCACATCACATGGGCAATAGCACACTATTTGCTGAGTTTTGGGTCACAGGAGGATATTAGTATATTTACTAATGTCCTCCTGTGACCTAAAAGAGAACTAACGCCAAATAATATCAATATGTACAAAAAATATTTGTTAAAATTTACAGCTGTTCTGTGTCCTGAGCACACTTTCCATGTTATCTCAAAGAACCCTCCTAGTTCTTATTTTGGATTACAGATCAATAAGGGATCTCATTATTAAAAATTAGAATAGCTTTTTTCATCCAGTGAGACTGGAAGTAGATAATTTCTGTGAGTTAACCAGCTCTTCTGAAAATGGAGCAAGAACAAATGCCCTTAGTGTCATTTCTCTTCTGAGCATATAAATGTAACCATTGCTATCCCCGTTGTATTAATGGATACACTAATATGCTCATTCCCTCCAGCCTTCTCTTGAATTGCATCTTATTACTAATATGACTCTATGATACTCAGCTTCATCTAGTGGCCCTAATGCAGTATTTTCTCCATTACACTAAACTCAGGAGTTAAATCTTAAAAATGCATTCAAGTACATTATTAACAAAAATGTATCTTATTTGTGTATCACTCGGCTGTAGATCCTCAAAACATCTCTGAATTGGTGCAGACACTGTCCTTCCTTCTGGAGGGTGGCTACTTTGTTCCCCATGGTCCCTGCGTGTGTTGTAAAGTAGACACCACTCCATGCTCACTCCCATGAGCCTCTAGATCCATGAAATGGGGGCCTCTAGAAGTTTCCTCCGGCACAGTGGCAACTCGAGAGACTTATTACACAGGTTTGGCGGGGTTGTCACCAGGGACATCCCAAGGCCAGGTGTCGCTCGGAGCGGAGGCCGGGTGACACCCGGCCGTGACATCATCGCGCATGCGCTGCCATTTAATGGATGCCTGCCGGCGGCCATATTGGTGATGTACGCCGGCAGAGAGAGGAGGGACGTTCACCCAGCAGGATGAGGTATACCACCGGGTCCCCTCTTCTCTCCTGACACTGTCGGGCTCTCGGTCCATGACCGAGTGCCCGACTTTTTAGAGGGGGTGACACCAAAATGACTGTCAGTCATTATGGTGTCACCCCTCCAATGGTGTCACCCGGGTGCGGGATGCACCCCCCTTGTGACGCCACTGGTTGTCACACTAATGCTGCACTGGAAGAAAAAAACCACAGCATAAAGAAAGAGCTTTTCAGGAAATCCAGACCTAAAGTATATATAAGAGCAAAATCAAAAAAATATAAAAATGCAGTGCATCCCTGCAATATATTTCCTGTGTAGTATCCATTTAAAACAGGTACCGAAAAATACCTGGTGATCGGACAGAAATGCCCTTGGTTCTGATTTTTTGTTCTTGACTGACAACGAATGTCTTTTTCTGGACTGCCATCCCAAGAAATGGTGCCAGCCGTGCCCAGTTGTCTGTTGTTAAACTCCTAAATCCCTCCCACTCTCCTCATCTTCACAACCTAGAAAATAATTGCCCTGCATTCCAAGGTAAGAACTGAAAGGCCTCCATTAGATAACACAGGAAGTGTGCACAGGACAGGTGTACATTTCTATTACGGTATTTTTTCTGCACTTATTGAACAGATAAAAAAAATGCCAACAATAGTTTAACAAAACAAAAAAGAAGCAAAGAGAAGTTCATTGTTGGGGGTTTACAGTACATGCACCTTTAAAATACAAGTACATAAAATCCTACATATTGCTTTTACAGGTGAAATGGGTGAAAAGGGAGAAAAAGGTGCTCCAGGGAGACCGGGAAGAGTTGGGCCACCAGGAGAGAAAGGTAATCTACCTTCTAAAATACCAGACATTTTGGTTCTGGGTGTTTGTAAAACATAAAATCGACTTGGAAATGTTGTAGTCAGCAGTATACACTGAGTGGCCAGATTATTATGACCGCCCCATCAGTACTTCGTTGGGCCACGAGATGACTTCGTTGGGCCGCCTCGTGACTCCACGAGATGGTGAAAGGTGATGCAATGAATCTGACACTGCACTGTTGCCCTTCTGTTGTCTTGTACCAGTCTTGCCACTCTCCGTTCTGCCATAACATTGACTAGTCGCTGATGGCCACAATTCTCACGTTCAGAGCCAGATTTTTGGCTGACAGTCCAGTCTTTAAACACTTTAACAACAGCTGCTCTTGAACATTTAACGAATTCTGCTGTTTTGCTGATACTCGCTCCATGGCTCCGAGCGCCAACAATCATCCCACGTTCAAAGGCTGTTAAATCGCGTTGTTTACCCATATCTTCAGAAAAAAATCACTTCTACTGTCGTGGTAAACAACCTGCTTCCCTATTTATAATGGTCTGGCCCTCTAGCAACTTCAGCACGAAATTATAGCTAATTTGCCTACAAACGTCAGGTGTCATAATAATCTGGCCACTCAGTGTATACTACAGACAAGTCTGGATTGGCAATCTGGTGCATGATGCAGAAGGAGAATGGACATGTCTGCTAATGGCCACAATGGGTGTGCAAACCCTGGAAAGTAGCTGCAGATATCTCACCAACAGAGTCCTGTGATATATAACAAACAGGAGGATTAAAGTCAAAAGGATGTTTAGCTATTAAAAATGTTGATGAAATCGCTTACAATGGATGCTGCTCCTTGATGTTTAAACGTTTTAGCTTCCTGCAAAATCAGCGGGTTCCCTGAGCGCTGGCCCTGAAATACTGCTGTAGGCTGACTCCTCTCCCTTGCAGGGTCCTATGGAGCCACCCTTGTGTGTGTTAATAAGAGGTGTGTGGCTCCACAAGCACACAGACGCAGCAAGGGAAGACACTCTTCTCCCCCCTGCTCCTCCTTCCTCCCTTCTCCAAACTAGTAGATGGACAGTTGCTGTCCCTTGTGTTCTTGTACTGGGCCAGAAATTCAGGGAAGCTGAGTTGAGAGGGTTGGAGCTGTTTGGATACATGATGACTGTAAGTGCTTGGGCAGAAGTGAATTGAAATTCTTTGCTGGGCAATGAATATCTATTTGATTTGGAATCATTATTAAAAAAAGTTTGAGCGTTTAATACTACTTTAAAGTTCGAGCATCTGAAAACACTGAAATGAAGATTTGGGGTGGACTGACCCTTTTATTAAACAGCAATATCCCACAGCCACAGAGCATACTCTGTACAATACTGACTGATGTACTAAGCTGGCAATGATGCCGATGCATAATCCTTATCAAGCTGCTCTGACTGGCTCAGCTTTGGAGTGGACTTTGCTGGTTGGAGAGGCAAGCCCCATTTCTGACACATGCAGCCTCCTACTGCAAATCCCATCAGGCACTGAAAGACCCTGACAGCCACAAGCCCAGAGGCAGAGGCATAATAGGATCTGTAGTTTCACCACAGCTGGAGGGCCAAAGTTTGTCTACCCCTGCCTTGATCGGTTCAGCTTGGAAGCAGACTATCGGTTGGAGAAGTGAACCCCATTTTCTGACGCATTCAGCTTCCTACTACAAATCCCATTAAGCATTTCAAGACTGTAACGGCCACAGGGATTACTTCCAGAGGCAGAGGCATAATATGTCGTTTTTACCACAGCTGGAGGGCCAAAGTTTGGCCACCACTGCTTGAATCCTGTGCTGCCACTTTGACACCTAGACATCATTGGTGGTGGCTTCTTCCATGATTTTGCAGCAGGACCGATAGTGTTATTGCCAGATCTGTGTAGAATAAAAATAATTAATTTTCATGGAACTTTGCAAGATCTTGGGTGAAAAGCCCATTCATTCTTTCTTTACACATCCCGTAGTTTACCTATGAGAGTTCCTTGAGAAGGCAGTGGTGATGTAGCCTCCCCAGAGGACAGCTGTAAGGCCCTGGCTACATCACCACTGCCTATTCAATTCCACCAAATGGGATTACAAATAATGTAAGTTAACAAATACATCTTTTGTTCAAAATAGGACATGCAAATGTTTAGGGATCAACATGCACAGGGGATTAATGTGTGTGTAGGGGTTGGGGGGGGTCTGCTTTAAAGATGAACGCTAGGCAGATATAAAATATCAAGTTTAATGCAGCTCTGTGATCATTAATACATCATTAAATGTGTTTTATAAATGCAAGCAGTAGTAGTACCTGAATGTGACCTATTATTGGTTTGTTGCAGTCCCTGTACAACTTCATTCAGACTGGGGGAGGGAAGAGCAGGACAAAAAGACAATCAGTTGTGCTGCAGTGCAAAGATTATGCTGACAGGGAGATGAGCTCATCAGTCTGCTGCTTCTCTTTTCATTGTTCATTCACAGACTGGGGGAGGGACAAGACCTGTAAGTGTTACTAAACTGCAGAAGAGAAAGATCAGGTCCTATAATCCGATGTAGCTGTGTGCCAGGGCTGGTCCAGACTTGGGCGATCCAGGATGCGCGATCGTGCACAATTGCACACAGTGAATGCCACGCAGCCCCATTGATTTCAATGGGGTTACATCCACGTGGCAATCGTAGAAAAAAGGTACATGTACCTTTTTTTGGCGACACGCAGCTGTTTTACCGCGATCGTGTTCGATTGCACAGGCAAAATCATGGTGGGAAACTGCTCAATCCGCCTGGCGTGACTGAGGTGCCATTAGAAAAGAATGGCACCGTCAGCGCGATTTGCAGTGGTGGGCGACTTCGTGGACGCACGGCAATCTACGTGGTATCGTACACGATTGCCGTCACGGATCGTGCAGGTGTGAACCTGACCTAAATCTTAAGACTGGATGCACAGAAATAAAAATCCTTTGACTTGTCTGTATA
>NW_017306728.1:712462-716748 GCF_000935625.1 Nanorana parkeri
GCTAGTATTGGAATCTGTTGGAATGATACAATGTAGTGACAATCCTCCATTGTCTGGAAAGATACAAATGTATCTGGTAATTTTTAATTAATATAATTAAGTTACATGGTGTTGCACTCTGAAGTAATGTAATATTCACTTGCCTTATGAGCGGTGGAGATGTAGTTTATCTTTTCCCTGTGCAAGCTTTGAACTTGCTAGATATCGTAATGGCCTTTCATTTAACGTGCTGCAATTACCGCCAGTAATATTCCGAGCAAATGACGGATCTGTTTTCATGGCATTAAAGTTTGCATGCAGTCAGGTGAAGAATTTCACAGTTACAAACCGCAATATTTAATACTCCAGTTCTCTTAATGCATGTTAACAAATCAGAGGAAAATTCATGATCGACCATAAACCCCAGCAAGGGGCCGGCCAGAGCAGCCGATTCGGAGGAATAAAATAGCCCTGTTTTTATTGCTTTACCTTTTAGTGCATGGGCTCTGATAATAGTAACATAAAGTCTGGTGGAGAGGTTTTATGGAAGAACCCGCTTCCCCGTCGTGTGCTATTTTTCTGACATCTATAAAGCGTGACATTTCATACATCAAATTAACAAGAGGAGTCACTACTGCATCTGCTTAAGCATTATTTCTTTATGGTCTGCCATTCCGACATATGCTTAGGATGCCGGTAGAAGATAGATTTGGGAAAGTTATATTTATTCCGGCCCATAGAAAACTAAATAAATACACAAAAATGAGAGCCCTGGATGGATGCATTCTGTCTGTTAGTTATTACAGGTTTTTATTACTGTGTCATCCTCGTCACCACTAGAGGGAGCTGCAACCTACAGACAAGATACTGATTGGGAAACCTTTGCATTGCACCAGGCGCTCTAATAGGGAGACTGTTTGTTTTTATTTTTTTTTCATGTGAAATAATCTGCTTCATGTAAACAATCTCATCAATATGCGTTAATGTTTTTAAAAAAAATCTTTAAAAGCTTATTAATTACATATGTACAAACATAGATATGTGTTCTGGCTGCATACATACACTATATTGCCAATATTTTTGGGACACCCCTCCAAATCATTGGATTCAGGTGTTCCGTGAAATTTCCTTGCTACAAAATATTCCACGGTCAACTGTTAGTGGTATTATAACAAAGTGGAAGCAACTGGGAACAACACCAACTCAGCCTTGTAGTGGTAGGCCACGTAAAATGACAGAGCGGGGTCAGTGCATGCTGAAGTTAAGAACCAGAGGTCTTGCTGCACTCCTTACCGGAACATCCAAGAGACCCGCACAGACGGATGGGTGCTTGTAGTGACCACGGACGGAACTGTGAATAGTACAAAATGAAGAAATAATGTCACCAGCACACCATAGTGGTAATTAAGCAATAGTCCGTTTAATGACACATTGCCATTCAATGCAAGCGCTTTCGGGGGCCTCAGGGAGTCCCCTTTATCAGGCGCACGCTGAAGTGCACAGTGCGCTGAAGTCGCCAACTGTCTGCAGAGTCAATAGCTACAGACCTCCAAGCTTCGTGTGGCCTTCAGATTGGCACAACAACAGTGCGTAGAGAGCTTCATGGAATGGGTTTCCATGGCCGAGCAGCTGCATCCAAGCCTTACATCACCAAATGCAATGCCAAGCGTCAGATGCTGTGGTGTAAAGCACGCCGCCACTGGACTCTAGAGAAGTGGAGACGTGTTCTCTGGAGTGACAAATCACGCGTCTCTGTCTGGCAATCCAATGGACGTGTCTGGGTTTGGCGGTTGCCAGGAACTTTCCTGACTGGATTGTGCCAAGTGTAAAGTGTATGCATTGTGTATACAGAGTATACACAATGCATATATTTTGTGATGAAATAACATTTGAGTTATGTGCAATAGTGGATACCTGGGTCACCTGTGGCATCTTTTGTGGGGGCATGTCACAGGCACTATTATACATAAAAGTTGCCCCCATAAAAGATGCCAGTGTGCCACAGGTCCCTAGATATGCACTATTAATCTCCAAAAACGACTGTACTTCACAGTTACCAGATCTTTTTTCAACCTAGACACAAATGAGCAGTTAACCCTTGCAGTGCATAGGTAGCCCCACTGCAAGGGTTAGTAAAAAAATTCCTGGGGTTCTGCTTTAAGGCAGGCTACTGGCACAAGCAATGTGGATCATTGTGTGACCCTGTCCCTATTCTGACAGAAGCACATATGTGACACTTTGGATCCTTTACTCTTCCACATAGAAGAATGAATTTTGCACCCATTCCCTGTGCAATAAAGAGCTCCTTGGGTTACTACAGACACTCATTGTCACTCTCCTGCAGTTCAGAAAAAACATAATTGCCATCAGTGCTCCAAATCAAGAACATTGCTTATGTTTAATTTCTATCTACGGCCAGCCTTAGTTAAAGTACTATGTGAAGCCAGTCTTACTTGCCAAGACTGCAGCCCCACTTGCAGGAATCTGACACTTGTGGTTTTGTTTTGCAGGAGTGATTGGAGAAAAGGGAATGAAAGGAAGCATGGGCCGCCATGGTAAAATCGGTCCCATTGGTTCTAAAGGTATTTAATTGTGAGACCATGTTATGCTTTATGCCTGGTGGTATGGTAAGCTGCAATAATATTACATTTTAGTTTTTGGGTTATCAGACAATTTAAAAAGAACATGAGCTCTGGAAGCTGTGCCAAAAAAACGGCAAGCAGAGGGCAAAGGACTAGTTAACAATATTGCCTGTAGGCTCCCTGCAGCTGATGTTACCATCAATGACTTATTATTCCTTATTCTTCACTGTGCCTCTGTGTGGTGGTTGCCATCTTGGTACAGAAGCAGGGCTTTGTTTTATTATGTCAGAGGAGCCCCCCTGATATTGGTGATCTTATAACTGGTAAGTAGTGATGGGCTGAACAGGCCCGAGTTCGGTTCGAATTAGAACTTTAGAACATCCAAAAAGTTCAAATTCGAACTCGAACTCAATGCAAGTTTATGGGGGTAGAACATTGAAAATCAATTGTCCCCATTTTGGTGTTCGCCGAACACAAGAACAGCCGATGTTCGAGTCTAACTCAAGTTCGGCTAGAACATTGAGCCCAACACTACTAGTGAGGGGAATATTCAAGAACTAGAAATTAGGCAATATGCTATCTATAAGAGACTCTATCGTGTTGTAGATTTTTTTTTTTTTTTTTAGCAATTATGGTGATAAAACAATAAATCCTTTAAAAAAGAATGATAAAGCATTGCTATGCATTTTTATTTTCAGGTGAAAAGGGAGATGGTGGTGACATGGGTCCACCAGGTCCAAACGGCGATCCAGGTATACCTACACTTTTCAGCTTGCATTAATGGTATTTATTGGCTTAGTTCAGTCAGCTTTTCTTCCCTGGGTGATCATTTTTTCTGATAGTGTTAGGTTTTTATGTGGTAAAAATCTTCCAGCTCTTGAAGTGGAAGCTGCTCTTCTTATACTTACCTGTCCTTGATCCACCATATGTCGGCTGTGTGGCCTCCTCTGAATCTTTTCCATTGGTCTGCACGTGTGCACTGCAATCTCCATTCAGTCCTTTTTGTTTATAATTTGACAGAACGTTGACTGAAGTTACATTCTATTGCCTGCATTTTAAATTCTTAAGGAAGATGGCTACTTTTCTTACAGCAGAACTTTGGTTCGGTGTCTTTGGTCATCTTGATAGGCTGTCCCAGGATGACATTACTCCTGCACACAGTTAATTATCAGTTAATTCATCCCAGCCCCAAGGCATGCCGAGAACGTACACTGAGCCACACAAGTCCAGCTCAATGTACATTTAGCAGAAAAAGAGCTAGAGAAATTAATTTTGGGTTAGGAACACATCCCACATGCCTTGTTTTGTTGGGATATAGTTAGCCTGCATGTCTGAAATTTTGGGTTTGCAGTTCATCTAAGATGGTAGACACCTCACGATCAGAAATGTATTGTGTACAAACCCTGTGAGGACAAGTCAAGACATAAGAAAGGATAATGATACCTGCCCTCTTGTCTTCATTTTCAGGGATACCTTGTGAATGTGGACAGCTGAGGAAAGCTGTTGGAGAGATGGACATCCAGGTCACACAGCTGACAACAGAGTTAAAGTTTGTAAAAAATGGTATGTATTGACTTACATTTGTATATACAGTGTGCATCCATGCTGCTTATTTGGGCCTAATTAGCAAGACAAAGATCAACAAGCTACGTTATTTGGCCAAACGTTTGTTTATACATGATCATCACACTTACACTATATGGCAAAATGGATGTGTACACCCCC